>NW_020257976.1:0-12006 GCF_003255815.1 Theropithecus gelada
GGACATTCAGGGAGTGGGGACATCTTGAGTCTTGAAAGGCGCGCTCTCCAGTAAATGAAAACCGGCAGGATTCCCTAAATAAGCAGCCGGAAGATTCCCATCTCACAGAGCGCGCCTTTCAAGACTCAAGATGTCCCCACTCCCTGAATGTCCTACAAAGAACAGACTACCCAACTGAGGACTGAGGCAGTACAGAAACATGTTTTTGGCCGGGTGCGGCGGCTCACGCTTGCAATCCCAGCACTTTGGGAGGACAAGGCAGGTGGATCACAAGGTCAGGCGATCGAGACCATTCTGGCTAACACGGTGAAACGCCCGTCTCTACCAAAAATAAAAAAATTAGCCAGGTGTGGTAGCGGGAACCTGTAGTCCCAGCTACTGGGGAGGCTGAGGCAGGACAATGGCGTGAAGCCGGGAGGTGGAGTTTGCAGTGAGCCGAGATCGTGCCACTACACTCCAGCCTGGGCGACAGAGCAAGAGTCTGTCTCAAAAAATTAAAATAAATAAAATTTAAAATGTTTTCAGCAAATAGCATCATCGACCCCCAAATGAGAGGTACCGTTTTCATTCTAGGAGGGAAACACTACAAAGTACATACATTTTAGCCTCGTAAGTGAATTCTTCGGGTGTTCCTGTGCCCGCTATCAAATGCAACACATCACCTCAAAAGGCAAAGTTCTATAAGTCACATCCAAGGAGGGGAAAAATCATTCTAAGTTTTAGCAATCCAGTAAGAACCTGATCCAGAGAAGCCTACTTGTTCCAGACTCTAAGCAGCAACATATTGCTACAATGTAATGAAAACAAAGGGAAGATTAAGAAAATTTCAATGCTAATAAAAGACAAAAACGTAATTGGATTTATTCTACTCTAGACAGAGCAGCCGGGCAGTTCACCCATACGTTATGAACACTGTTGTTTATCAGGCAGGGTCCAAACTCTGTCAACAAGGCTTGACAGCAAGGGCATGATCTCCACTCACTGCAAGGTCCACCTCCCAGGCTCAAGCGATTCTCTTCAGCCTCTGGAGTAGCCAGGACTACAGGTGTGCAGTCATCACGCCCAACTAATTTGTGTTTTCAGTAGAGGTGGGATTTCACCAGGTTGCCTAGGCTTGTTCCCTGGGTCTCAAGCTCCCAGGCTCAAGCCATCCACCCGCCTCGGCCTCCGAAAGCACTGGGATTACAGGCGTGAGCCATCACGCCCGGCCCTTTTTTTTTTCTTTTCTTTTTAAGTGATTAATGGGCTTCAGAGTCTTGTAGGCATTTAACAAAAAAAAAAAAAAAAAAAAGGAACAAGCAAATTCTGTAAGGGAAAGAAAACATTAACACGTTTTACACTTCTCAAAACTCAAAACTGAAATGCTAAGAATAAATGTATTTTATTCACAGAAGCAGCATTCTTAAAGTTCTGTAAAAGTGATAACATGGACACCACCACATCACAGACGAGCGTGGCAGGACTGCTCAGATTCAGAACACATTCTCAACAGTCCTCTTGCCCCTTTCCTCAATGGGAACATTTTATTCTGTCTTTTATTCAAATTAAGTATCTTGCAAGGGAGTTGAGGAAAACTGCATAGCAGATTTTAAAACTTCAATGCTTTTCTCAATGTTCGCCACATTCTGATGCATTTTACTGACTACACGGCCAATAAGTTTAAAGCTTTTTGCATCGATAAAGACAATGGTCCTTGTAGGAATAGGCTTTTTCTTTTCTATACAAAGATCTATAACTTAAGCTAGTAAACTGGGCATTTCACAAAGATTTTGCACAATTCCTAGCACAGATTTTAGCAAAATAAAACCATTATCTTTCCGCAATTAAATAAGCAAGCATAGGAAACCGCACAGTTAAAATAACCATTCCATTATTTTATATAAACACAAATGAGAAAGTAGAGTATGCTTTGAAAAACAGTATTTCCATATGTCAACGATGAAGCAGAAGACAGTTCCTCAGCCTCATATGACATATAAAAACCGAAGTACTCTGGCCCAAGCCCAGCCCGGTTAAATGGAAATGAAGTAAACGAGTGAGTGACTGTGGTGGGGCACTCTGATAGCCACAGTCCAGGAAAGAACAGCTAACATCTCTCTCTTCTTCATGGGAAAACCGAAACATACTCGAGAGACCTTGATTCTTTAAAACACAGTCTGCCCCAGTACTAACCTTAAGCTCCCATCGATCAAGATTGCTATAACCACAGAGGTGTTTTTCCAGGCCCTCGAAAATCACAGACATGACACATACACAACGTTTTCAAACACTCAATGCAGCCAATTTGTTAAATGTGCTGTGATACCGGAGGTCTTGTGCAGGACCAGAAGTGTCGCAGCCTTGTTACCTGCCCTGGTGTTCAATGCTTTGTATGTGCAAAACCTGCTGTTACTATTTACTGGGCTTAATGTGATTCAGTTCGTCACAGAAGAGAGCCATGACATTTACTTAATTCCACGCACAGATTCTCAGGTTCACTTTCCACGAGTGACTGCTCTGTCCACGAGACAGCGGAGGGAAGACCCAGGAAAGGCCTGGGAGATGCCAGGTGCTCACAAACTGGTATCCGTCTGCTGGTTCTGGCTTAAAGGAAAACAGACATAGAAGAAGCTAGAAGGGCTCACTACACCTAATATCACAATGTTCTCAACTTTACCTCAGCCAAAAATAAAAGCGGAAAAGCAAAGCTACTCCAGGGCCTGATTCCAGTGCTAATCTGAAACATGAAATATTCAGAAGACAAAGCTTATTGTGAGTGCAAGTAATATACACATAAAACACTGGTTTCACAAAACCCAGTCTCTGCGATTGCTTTTATAAAAAGTAAAATTCTCATGAGGATCGCATACATTAACTAATTTTCAAATGAAGGGACTGGTAAACTTCAGGGCATATGATTTCTGCCACACACGAGGGGAGCAGTGAGAGAGAAGAGCTAGGATCAAGTGTGCTGAAGCTGTCCTAGGACTGAAATTCAGTTTCTGCCAAAACAAAAACACAGGAGTCTGTCAACTTCGATAGCAAGCTCTGCTTGAGAGCGTCAAGATGTTAAAGTTGCAAAGGGGCTTCTCCCTATATGGGCATGTGTGATCCTTGCAAAAACATAGCGCAGCATCATCAAAAATCAGGAAAGAACACAAACCTTCCAGACATGAAATCCAAGAGCAGAAGGGAGCAGAGTCCAAGCTTGCTCGGCAGAACTGTTCCCGGAGGAGAACAGCACAGAGGACGTCACAGGGAGGGCAGGGCAAGCAACAGCAGCTTCTGTCTCACCGCAAGCAGGGCCTGAGCCAGGGGAGCAGTCTCCTCCAACCTGACAAGGAGGCGCGAGGAGCCACAGAGAAGTCAATTCAGGGTCCTTTTCAGAAAGGGGCAACAATGAGAAAATCTGGTCTTACTCAACCCCCACCCCCCACGGTAACAGCTAAACTCGCACGTGCGTCTGTCACGTTCCCCAACCCCTCTTGCAGATGCTCTTCCTGCACCTGGGTGCCTGTCTCCGCGCTGCTCCTGAGGCCACACCTGTTATCATCCACTAGTGACCAGAAATTCACCTTTGTCTGGGAGAAACAAATGCAGGGTTCACACACTCCTGTACAGGTTTGTTGGCCGAGAATCTAACTGCACTGTCCGATTCCAGATGTGCTGGTACCAAGGAGAACGTTCAATGTCCGGCATTTATAAACGGTATCAGTGGGTTCTCCTGGGACTCCCAGGCAGCCGCACGAGGGACGGAGCTGTTGCCCTGTTACCCCGAGCCAAAGCAAGGCTGAGAGGCACACACCACAGGCCACATCACACTCGAGCACCGACTCTCGACAGTTGCTCGTTCGTGTGTTGAGTTCAGGGTACAGGCGACAGACAGGCCTGATCTCAGCCATGGGACAACAGTGACTGCCCAAAAGTCCCGTATCTAAGCCCCGACTTGCCCATCCATCCTTCCTTCAGGAACAATGCCCACCTCACAGTGCTGCCATGAACGCTAAGTCAGCACGTACATACACAACCAGATTCATTGCAATTGTGCTTTCTACAACAAGTTAATACAACCAGGCGCTATCATTGAGACTGAATAACCAATATTAGAACAGAAGATCAGGCCAGGGATGGTGGTGCAGACCTGTAATACCAGCACTTTGGGAAGCTGAGGTGGGTGGATCACTTGAGGTCAGGAGTTGCAGACCAGCTTGGCCAACATGACAAAACCCCATCTCTACTAAAAATAAATTATCCAGACATGGTGGCACACACCCTGTAACCCCAGGCACTAGGAAGGCTGAGGCATAAGAATCACTTGAACCTGGGAAGTAGAGGTTGCAGTGAACGGACATTGTACTACTGTGCTCCACCCTTCCAGCCTGGGTGACAGACCAAGATTCTAGTAAAAAAATAAAAGGTCAAGATGAAAACTGATTGCCAAGGTCCATGTTCCATATACTTCAAACATAAAGTTCATTGGCTGTTACTTGATCAAGTTGTTGATCTCTTCATTACAATCTTGTATATCCTTCTAACACGGCTCAAAATGTTTACATTTGAGCACACCTCGAGTATAACAAAAAATAAAGTGCCTATATTTCATAAATGAGTAAGTTCCAGTAAGACTGCATCCTGCTCTAGTTAATCCTTTGACAATGTAAAACTGAGCCATCCTGACACAGCACTGACACATGGTACAAGAATAATGACCTCCAATTAAATCGCTAGATTTAGAGAGCACATAAATATAGTTTATCACTAATTCACCAGCGATTAGCAAGATTTTAAAGGAAGAAAAAGTATCGGGACTGTAACTAGGAATAAAGGCAAAAAGAAACACGAGAAATTAGTCACGTTTAAATCAATACCCTTTCTGTGGGGCCGTAATAAAGTATGCACAACAGGTGTGCAAGCTGTCATGCTAAGCTGTCACCAAGCTCTCTATGAAGGTGGTAAGAGCGTCCCAAGTCGCAGAGCCTCATATTCCTATTTAAACGCTACACAGACAACACCACACTCGGCACACAGTGAGAACTCTGAAAGCTCTGAGGAACGCATGATGGGATGAAGGGCCCCAGTCCTGCCATCACCCTGCTGCTTATTAAAAATATAAAACAAAGCCCTGCCTTCAAGGTGCTCAGATCTAACTAGTACAAAGTTTTGCTTTTGACAAGTTAACTACGAATGATGAAGACTCTCAACAGCTGTGCGAAATGTAAGGCAGCCTAATAAGAGGAACTTGGCTGAGACTAAACCCAGAGATGGTTTTTTAACCACAGAAGAGGAAAAAACTGAAGAACCTTACAGAAAGTTGACAGCAATTTCTATTTCTCTATGGTAGAACCTGGAATTTACCTTTGAGACAGACTGTCCTGTTCTGAAAAATCAGATTATTCTTGCAATCCTCCATCAGGAGTGAAATTCCCAAAGGCATGGAAAACCAAGTACTAATTTTAAAACCCCCCAAAAAAAGCTACCTATGATCTTAGATGTGAGATTTAGTATTCTCAAATTCCAAATTTGGAATTATTTTGCACAAAGTCCTTATTTTCCCTGTTTACTTGAAAGCTCTCTATTCTTTTGTCCTAAACATCTTCTCATCCTTCCAAACAGTATCTGAAGATGAACTTACATATCGTTTTCAATGTTAACAAAGAAGATACTACATGAACTGTTTATATTCACAACTCTAGGAGGGATTTTGCTACATCGTGAGGAATAACACGAGGCAGTAAATACGCCACGAATAAAGAACAGTAGAAAGTGGACACATTTCCTGATGAGTGCTGATTTCTCATTGAGCTGCTGACAAAGTTATAATACGGAAAGCTAGACAGATGCTATGTTAGTTCTACCTCACTTAAGTGACTGAGTCATTGTTGTTTCGGTTCACTTTCTCGTCTTGGGATGAGACACACCTCACAGAGCTGTTTATGATTTCAGGAACACACACATCAATGAAGTGACTATTCCTAAATCGTTGCAGAGGATATAGTAACCTGCCAAATTTCAACTAGGTTGCAACAAACAACTGTTCTCATCCTACACTCTCCGGTGCCAGCGAGATGGTGTTCTTGGATCCCTGCGGGAGCCCTATTCCTGGTGCCATAGAGCACACACACATTTACATTCACATAGTGTACGTATATGGTACACTGTAACACGTGTACCTGCATAGAGCGTACACACATCTGAATACGTAGAGTGTACATAAGTGCACTACCTGCGTACAGAGTGCACACACATCCAGATCCATGTGGTGTACATGCATAGAGTGTACACACATCCAAATATAGTGTACAAACAAGTTCACTACGTGTGTAAAAGCATAGAAACTACACACATCCATATAGCAAATGTACATAAGTAAGCTAACATGTATGTGCATGCATAGCCTGTACACCCATCTATATGCATACAGTGTACACATGTATACTATAACCTGTATGTACATGCATATGGCATACACATGCACATCCGTATGTACATAGATATGCTATTTGCTATATGTATACACATGCGTATAGCATACATTCTTATCCAATGTACGTAGGTGCACTACAGCATGCATACACATGCGCAGTGTACACATATGCACATGTATACAATGTACATCAGTACACTAATGTATAAAGCGTATACACATATGCAATAGTGTACATACATATGCAGCATGTATATGTATTAGTGTGTACATATCCAGAAGTTTATTCAGTGTGCATAGTGTACATGCATGCTTGTGTGCACATATGTATCTATACATCTGCAGAAATAATGGGCACATACCCACAAGGTGTACATACACAGGTATGTATATGGCATTAAATACATGCTTGTACGTACACATGCAGAACAGATAGGTGTCCAAGTAGTGTGCATATAACCATAGTGACCATACACACATATACACACGTACATGCATGCCTACAGCATTCACGTGTGTAGGACACAAATGTAGTGTACATACCTATACATTGTAAATACATGCACAGTGGAAATACACGTAGTATGCGTACACCACATACACACATGTACATTTATAGAGTACACATATACCAAGACCCAGAATGGGTCATGAGTATTAATACTGGGGAAATGCTTCCAGTTCTACCTAAGTGAATTTTTTTTCAAACTATAATAGAACTCATACAAAAAGGGTTTTAAGAAAATGAATAAAGCTAGTGATAAAAATCAGTGGGAAGGGCACAACCACTCTCCCTCAGAGTTCTGGGCCTGACCGTGGAAGTTCAGAAGTTTCCTAATGCAGTACACATCAGAACTGACTCACGATAAAGCGCTCCTTAAAAATTAAAAATGTGTCCTCATGTTTTGGCCTTTGAGACAAAGCCTCTTAGTTAATCGAGTTCTGACTGAATTTGACTCACAGTACTCTGGCAGATTCTTCATTTTCTGGGGAGATAGACTAATGTCCCAGGGTGAGGGCAATGCCAGCCCTTTCAGGGTCAGCTTTTCGAGGAGCGATATCTGGCAGAACACAATCCAACACCATAGTAGGATCCCCCACCCAGCCACTTAGATGCTTTCAGGTACTTACTCTGTCTCCTTGTTTCCCTTTCTTGAATTCAGCCGGGGGGTGGGGAACCCAAAAAAATCAAAATGAAAAACAAACAGCCCATGTGTTTGTGTGTCTGAAAAGTGAATACATCCACATCCAACTTTCTAAATGAGACACATCAGGTATGATGGTCACTGAACAGTGGCCACTGTTGAGAAAATACAAAGTCTTCTGCAAACATGAACGAGTTTCTAGGAATACAAGTCAAGGGAATTTACTTCACATATTAAAACTGTCAAGGGTGCTCATCAAAAATTTACTTAGAGGTTTTCCTTTAAAGATATTTTTGAAGATTTTTAAGTTGCAATACTTAAAAGCCTCTGGGAAAAGAAAGGATACAGGTATCTGGAAGATTTATACTAAATGATTTTCATGTCTTTTTGATAAAGTTAAATAAGGTCAGCCTTGAAGTAATGGGTTCCACTACTCTGAGGCTGTGGATGGTATCCACAACACCACCAGACAATTGAATAAACAGCAAGGCTGCACACACAGGACACAGGCAGTGAGCCAGCCTGGCTAGTTGTCAGCTTCTGGGTCAGTTCTACCCAGTTCTGCCCAGGCCCCACTGGAGATGAAAACCTGCCCTTTAGAAGCCTTCAATCCTCACCTTTCAAAATCTAATCCTCTTCAACTGAGGCCCAAGTCCAAAAATCTACTGACATCTTAGCACCTGTCAGGCCAGCTGTCGCCTAGCCTTTTTGGCACCAGGGATGGGTTTCTTGGAAGACAATTTTTCTAGGGGGTGGTTTTGAATTGCAACTGCTCCACCTCAGGTCAGGCATCGGATCCTCATAAGGAGCACCTCCGAGATCCCTCACATGCAGTTTACGATAGGGTCCCAGCGCGGAGGAGAACACACAGCTTATGATAGGGTCCCAGTGCCTAGGAGAACATGCGGCTTACAAGAGGGTCCCAGTGCCTAGGAGAACACACAGCTTATGAGAGGGTCCCAACACCTAGGAGAACATGCGGCTTACGAGAGGGTCCCAGCGCCTAGGAGAACACGTGGCTTATGATAGGGCCCCAGAACCCAGGAGAACATGCGGCTTACGAGAGGGTCCCCGCTCCTAGGAGAACAGGTATTAAATGAGTTGGCAAAGCCAAAATCCACCGGATCTACCACTCCAAAACAAACATACACCACTGCCCAATATTGATGTGAGCCAAAAACATGGAAGTCCTGAGGGCCCACACTGACCACAGCCAGACACCACTTCTGAAAGAACCAAGCATGTGCCTAAGGATCACCCGTGATGACCCAGGAGAGCAGCTTTGAGCAGAGACAAAGGTGAAGGAGAGGCACATGGGCCAGGGTGCTGGGTGTGCCCGTCTTTGTGACCTCACTGAGATTGCTGACCTCTGGCCCTTGGTGTCCGTCCTATGGAGGAGGTAGCCCCCAAATCCCTGCCTCCCCTTCAGCACAGACTGAGGCGGTCCTGAAGTCTCCCCAGGGATGAGACTGCTTCTAAATCCTGTTAGCTGCACACCCACATAAAAAACAAAAAACAAAATATCAAGTATGCAGACAGGAAAAGAAAAATATGTGAATCCTCCCTTATTCAACAGCCATTTAAAAAGTAACAGGAAAATTGTGATAGTCTTTAAACAACCACCAGCTATCACGTCCTGTTGAAATGTTTTAGCTAATCAGGAACACCTTTACCAAGCACCTGTGTGTTCAGGAAATCAGTTGACAGGTCCCAAATAACCTCGGAGCTTACGACCTGACCCCCACTCACGCGCATCACCTCTCCAGAGGAACGTGTCCTGGACACCTTTCAAATGGTGAGGAACAGGAACAAGGGTAGCTTTCCCTCAACCCCACAAAACAAGCTCGACCCCGAGGAGCCCGGAGAACAGCAACGTTTGTTTAGATGCTTTCCCACTGACCTTGTCAGAGCAAACGTTCCCATCCCACACCGCCCAGTGTTTAACTCTCCCTGGGATACCAGCAGCTGTCCACCCTCAACAAGCTGGAAACAGAGGCCAAGCTGACAGGAGGCCTCTCTCCGTTCCCTACCGAATTCGCTCAGGACACGGATGTTCCCAAACACATACAGCCCCGAGTATTCCACACCTGGAGAACATTCAAACAACAGACGCTGCAAAGACGTTCCCCTAAAGAGAAACTCAGTTTCTAACTTCCATTACGGAAAAATATGAGACCCAGAACTTTCCAGAAAATCAAGTGTGGGAGGAAGCCACTCACCTCTGGCACTTCCTAAACCTGCCTTCCCGCAGGTTCTCAGGGATGCCCCCCGCGACAGCCCCGTCCACCCAGGATGGCAGCAGGTCTCAGGCAGCCAGCACCTGGGCAGCTGGCGAAGCAACCCCAGGGTGAAAACGCCATCCCAGGCACCACTTCCCGGAGCCCCTCAGCAAGAAAAACAGAGGTGGGACAGAACCGAGGGCTGATTCGAGGCTGGGGAGCCACAGACCCGCACAGCTCAATCATCAGACATGCTCTTCTGTGGACACAGCCCAGCCCAGGGAGAGGCCAGCACAGAGACCGTCGTGCCGGCTCCACGGGCCAGCGTCCTCCTGCGCTGCAAGTTTGTGATCACAGCTTCACAATTTGGTTCCAGAATTTTCCGGAATCAAAGACGCACCAAACTGTAAAGCTGCCAGGACAGCAGGGCCCAGGAGCAGGCTCAGGGGAGGACCACATAGAAACCCCACACACAACATACACGTGTGCATGCTTACTCCACACATGCCATCCCTTCACCCAGTACTATACACGCAAACGCATGTATGCACTCCACACACACCCTCAAACACATACAGCACACATGAACATGCTCACTTCACCCACACCTGCTAAATACACTCACCACACACGCACAAACGTGACACACCTGCACACTCATTCCAGACATCACACCCCTCACCAAGTACACAGGTACACACACCCCCAAGTCCAGAACCTGCAGACTCCACAAGCTTTGATTTCCCCCACTGTTTCTCTCATCACATGAGATCCACACGCAGGTGTCATTTACTGACATCTAACACCCGGGGAGGCCCTTAGACAGAACTGCAGTCACAAGTCGGCTTCATTCAGGCATTCATCACCAGCCTCCTGAAGCCACCTCCTGTCCCCATGGGGAGCGGGGGCCGAGACCGGAGACGTCACTGGGCTTACAGATCCCCAGGCTGGCAACCCAGCGAAATCAAGAGGGCTAGGCCACGGCCCTGGAGGGAGATGGGTACTGGGCTCAGGTATGCGGAACATGAGTCCCCATTTCCATACAGTGTCACCTACGACAGCGTCAGGTGAAAGCCAGTGGTTTGGCATTCCTGGGATAGACAGTCCTGAAATTACAAGCAAAACTTTTTACTCCTCCCCTCTGAACACATGAGGTCCATGGTCCCCTCACATCTAACACTGGGAATCCGAATCGGTGACTCCTTGTCCACCTGAGGACCACCCAAGAGGATCCACACACCTGCTACAACAGCAACACCGCACCTGGTCTTTAGGAGAGCAAAGCACATTCCACCTTTATGAATAATACTGGATTACTCCGACACTGGCAGCCTGCAGTGTGTATATCGTCAAGCCCCCACATCTGCGCCACCTGCAAGAGGAACACAAGCCCTTAGTCCTGGGCTCTCAGGACAGCCTGTGAGGTAGATGCTGGCACCTTTCTCATCTCCCAGTGGAGAGGAGAGAAGGCCAGGGTCAGGACTGGTGTATCAGGAGGGTCGGGGTTCAAACCTCATCTGCCTCACAAAGCACCCCTTCCCGTTCAAGTGACTTCTATCATCAGCCTTAAAATGTACCACAGTTACCAGCAATTCTGAGTGCTGTTCCTTGGGACGTCATAAGCAAACATTTTGTTAGAACGATTTTGCCAAATCTGCTTTCAAAATCCTATGTTATGAAATGACAAATGAAAATTTGAGCTATGAAATAAAGCACATAGTTAAATGAATCCCAAAATGACTGTCACGAAGGAAGCTTTAACTTGAAGTGAAAAATATCCTCTAAATGACATCAGCCAGAATTGTCTTCAATCATTACTGATCCCATATGCTTCAGGAATTATACAGCATCATCTCAGATATGTACTGAAAACCATTAGCTGAATGCACATTTCAGTGAAACCAAAGTTCTGCTATAATAAGCACCACAGGCGTCTCTGGAGAGGATTTTAATTGGGACTACAAATGATGTGCATGATCGTGGTAAGAGGTTTCATGCCGGCTGTTCTCCAAGGTGCGACACAGAGAAACACCACTAACCTCAAAGACACCTGCTGCTTTGTAATGAGATGAGAGACGATGTGGATGGACTAGTGTAAATATTTGAAAAGGAGAAACAATGCAAGGAAAGAATCATATCAATTTCCCTTTACATTCTTAGAAAAAAACGATTTTTCTTTTGGGATGATTTAAAAAGAAAATGACATTTCTGGATTTTTTTTTTTTTTTTTTTTTTTTTT
>NW_020257976.1:12096-13127 GCF_003255815.1 Theropithecus gelada
AATATCTTTTTTTTTTTTTTTTTTTTTTTTTTTTTTTTTACTTTTCTTTCTGAGACTGGGTCTTGGCTCTGTTGCCAAGATTGGAGTACACTGGAGCAATCGCAGCTCAATGTAGCATTAAGTGATCTTCCCACCTCAGCCTCCAGAGTAGCAGGGACCACAGGCACGCACCACCACACTCAGCTAACTTTTCTGTTATACAGATGGGGTCTTGCTATGTTGTCCAGGCTGGTCTCGAACCCCTTGACCTCAAGTGATACCCCTGCCTTGACCTCCCAAAGATTTAGCCTAAGCGACCATGTCTTATTGGAAAATAGACATTAGAGCAAATGCATTTCTGTAAGATTTTCTACCTCTTTTCACTGGGGAAAAAGGTAACTTGCCTCCAAAGGTCGGAGACAAAGCCGTTACTGCAGACAAAAGCGCTGTGCATCCCGGGAACCGCTACACCACGAGGCACGGCCGGGCACCCTGGATGCAGGAGTAACACACGAGGCTAGCACAGGCTGATGCTGGCCCTCTCCAGAAGTAGGCCTATCCTTCCTCCTCTCCTCAGCCCTCTCTCCCTTCAGGTCTCAGTGGCTGCTGACAGGGGAGAGGCCACAACTAGAGGAGGCTCTCAACTCCACCAGGGACAGGAGCCCCGGACGCTGGGGACTCAACTGCGGCCCTCTGCGCCCACCTCCTTCTGGTCCAGCCTTCTCAGGAGCCAGGCGTGGCCACTTTGACCCTCTTTCCCTTCTGTGGCTCCTACAAAAACCAGTTCAGCGAGCCCAGGCTGCCTCACACTCCAGGGACACCCGGCACAGGCCCCCTCCATGACCTTATCCAAGCTCCTGGGGCCAGAAGGGTCTTGCAATATTTCACTTTCCAGTTGAGCATCCCCAGCCTGAAATCCAAAGTGCTCCGAAGAGCATTTCCTTCGAGTGTCATGAGGAAGCTCAGAATGTTTCAGGTTTCGGAGCATTTTGGAGTAGGGACTCTCAGCCTTAATTTGAACCTCTTCAAGGAAGCCACACACTGAAGCCCCC
>NW_020257977.1:0-26394 GCF_003255815.1 Theropithecus gelada
GACCCAGTCTCAGAAAGAAAAGTAAAAAAAAAAAAAAAAAAAAAAAATCCAGAAATGTCATTTTCTTTTTAAATCATCCCAAAAGAAAAATCGTTTTTTTCTAAGAATGTAAAGGGAAATTGATATGATTCTTTCCTTGCATTGTTTCTCCTTTTCAAATATTTACACTAGTCCATCCACATCGTCTCTCATCTCATTACAAAGCAGCAGGTGTCTTTGAGGTTAGTGGTGTTTCTCTGTGTCGCACCTTGGAGAACAGCCAGCATGAAACCTCTTACCACGATCGTGCACATCATTTGTAGTCCCAATTAAAATCCTCTCCAGAGACGCCTGTGGTGCTTATTATAGCAGAACTTTGGTTTCACTGAAATGTGCATTCAGCTAATGGTTTTCAGTACATATCTGAGATGATGCTGTATAATTCCTGAAGCATATGGGATCAGTAATGATTGAAGACAATTCTGGCTGATGTCATTTAGAGGATATTTTTCACTTCAAGTTAAAGCTTCCTTCGTGACAGTCATTTTGGGATTCATTTAACTATGTGCTTTATTTCATAGCTCAAATTTTCATTTGTCATTTCATAACATAGGATTTTGAAAGCAGATTTGGCAAAATCGTTCTAACAAAATGTTTGCTTATGACGTCCCAAGGAACAGCACTCAGAATTGCTGGTAACTGTGGTACATTTTAAGGCTGATGATAGAAGTCACTTGAACGGGAAGGGGTGCTTTGTGAGGCAGATGAGGTTTGAACCCCGACCCTCCTGATACACCAGTCCTGACCCTGGCCTTCTCTCCTCTCCACTGGGAGATGAGAAAGGTGCCAGCATCTACCTCACAGGCTGTCCTGAGAGCCCAGGACTAAGGGCTTGTGTTCCTGTTGCAGGTGGCGCAGATGTGGGGGCTTGACGATATACACACTGCAGGCTGCCAGTGTCGGAGTAATCCAGTATTATTCATAAAGGTGGAATGTGCTTTGCTCTCCTAAAGACCAGGTGCGGTGTTGCTGTTGTAGCAGGTGTGTGGATCCTCTTGGGTGGTCCTCAGGTGGACAAGGAGTCACCGATTCGGATTCCCAGTGTTAGATGTGAGGGGACCATGGACCTCATGTGTTCAGAGGGGAGGAGTAAAAAGTTTTGCTTGTAATTTCAGGACTGTCTATCCCAGGAATGCCAAACCACTGGCTTTCACCTGACGCTGTCGTAGGTGACACTGTATGGAAATGGGGACTCATGTTCCGCATACCTGAGCCCAGTACCCATCTCCCTCCAGGGCCGTGGCCGAGCCCTCTTGATTTCGCTGGGTTGCCAGCCTGGGGATCTGTAAGCCCAGTGACGTCTCCGGTCTCGGCCCCCGCTCCCCATGGGGACAGGAGGTGGCTTCAGAAGGCTGGTGATGAATGCCTGAATGAAGCCGACTTGTGACTGCAGTTCTGTCTAAGGGCCTCCCCGGGTGTTAGATGTCAGTAAATGACACCTGCGTGTGGATCTCATGTGATGAGAGAAACAGTGGGGGAAATCAAAGCTTGTGGAGTCTGCAGGTTCTGGACTTGGGGGTGTGTGTACCTGTGTACTTGGTGAGGGGTGTGATGTCTGGAATGAGTGTGCAGGTGTGTCACGTTTGTGCGTGTGTGGTGAGTGTATTTAGCAGGTGTGGGTGAAGTGAGCATGTTCATGTGTGCTGTATGTGTTTGAGGGTGTGTGTGGAGTGCATACATGCGTTTGCGTGTATAGTACTGGGTGAAGGGATGGCATGTGTGGAGTAAGCATGCACACGTGTATGTTGTGTGTGGGGTTTCTATGTGGTCCTCCCCTGAGCCTGCTCCTGGGCCCTGCTGTCCTGGCAGCTTTACAGTTTGGTGCGTCTTTGATTCCGGAAAATTCTGGAACCAAATTGTGAAGCTGTGATCACAAACTTGCAGCGCAGGAGGACGCTGGCCCGTGGAGCCGGCACGACGGTCTCTGTGCTGGCCTCTCCCTGGGCTGGGCTGTGTCCACAGAAGAGCATGTCTGATGATTGAGCTGTGCGGGTCTGTGGCTCCCCAGCCTCGAATCAGCCCTCAGTTCTGTCCCACCTCTGTTTTTCTTGTTGAGGGGCCCCGGGAAGTGGTGCCTGGGATGGCGTTTTCACCCTGGGGTTGCTTCGCCAGCTGCCCAGGTGCTGGCTGCCTGAGACCTGCTGCCATCCTGGGTGGACGGGGCTGTCGCGGGGGGCATCCCTGAGAACCTGCGGGAAGGCAGGTTTAGGAAGTGCCAGAGGTGAGTGGCTTCCTCCCACACTTGATTTTCTGGAAAGTTCTGGGTCTCATATTTTTCCGTAATGGAAGTTAGAAACTGAGTTTCTCTTTAGGGGAACGTCTTTGCAGCGTCTGTTGTTTGAATGTTCTCCAGGTGTGGAATACTCGGGGCTGTATGTGTTTGGGAACATCCGTGTCCTGAGCGAATTCGGTAGGGAATGGAGAGAGGCCTCCTGTCAGCTTGGCCTCTGTTTCCAGCTTGTTGAGGGTGGACAGCTGCTGGTATCCCAGGGAGAGTTAAACACTGGGCGGTGTGGGATGGGAACGTTTGCTCTGACAAGGTCAGTGGGAAAGCATCTAAACAAACGTTGCTGTTCTCCGGGCTCCTCGGGGTCGAGCTTGTTTTGTGGGGTTGAGGGAAAGCTACCCTTGTTCCTGTTCCTCACCATTTGAAAGGTGTCCAGGACACGTTCCTCTGGAGAGGTGATGCGCGTGAGTGGGGGTCAGGTCGTAAGCTCCGAGGTTATTTGGGACCTGTCAACTGATTTCCTGAACACACAGGTGCTTGGTAAAGGTGTTCCTGATTAGCTAAAACATTTCAACAGGACGTGATAGCTGGTGGTTGTTTAAAGACTATCACAATTTTCCTGTTACTTTTTAAATGGCTGTTGAATAAGGGAGGATTCACATATTTTTCTTTTCCTGTCTGCATACTTGATATTTTGTTTTTTGTTTTTTATGTGGGTGTGCAGCTAACAGGATTTAGAAGCAGTCTCATCCCTGGGGAGACTTCAGGACCGCCTCAGTCAGTGCTGAAGGGGAGGCAGGGATTTGGGGGCTACCTCCTCCATAGGACGGACACCAAGGGCCAGAGGTCAGCAATCTCAGTGAGGTCACAAAGACGGGCACACCCAGCACCCTGGCCCATGTGCCTCTCCTTCACCTTTGTCTCTGCTCAAAGCTGCTCTCCTGGGTCATCACGGGTGATCCTTAGGCACATGCTTGGTTCTTTCAGAAGTGGTGTCTGGCTGTGGTCAGTGTGGGCCCTCAGGACTTCCATGTTTTTGGCTCACATCAATATTGGGCAGTGGTGTATGTTTGTTTTGGAGTGGTAGATCCGGTGGATTTTGGCTTTGCCAACTCATTTAATACCTGTTCTCCTAGGAGCGGGGACCCTCTCGTAAGCCGCATGTTCTCCTGGGTTCTGGGGCCCTATCATAAGCCACGTGTTCTCCTAGGCGCTGGGACCCTCTCGTAAGCCGCATGTTCTCCTAGGTGTTGGGACCCTCTCATAAGCTGTGTGTTCTCCTAGGCACTGGGACCCTCTTGTAAGCCGCATGTTCTCCTAGGCACTGGGACCCTATCATAAGCTGTGTGTTCTCCTCCGCGCTGGGACCCTATCGTAAACTGCATGTGAGGGATCTCGGAGGTGCTCCTTATGAGGATCCGATGCCTGACCTGAGGTGGAGCAGTTGCAATTCAAAACCACCCCCTAGAAAAATTGTCTTCCAAGAAACCCATCCCTGGTGCCAAAAAGGCTAGGCGACAGCTGGCCTGACAGGTGCTAAGATGTCAGTAGATTTTTGGACTTGGGCCTCAGTTGAAGAGGATTCGATTTTGAAAGGTGAGGATTGAAGGCTTCTAAAGGGCAGGTTTTCATCTCCAGTGGGGCCTGGGCAGAACTGGGTAGAACTGACCCAGAAGCTGACAACTAGCCAGGCTGGCTCACTGCCTGTGTCCTGTGTGTGCAGCCTTGCTGTTTATTCAATTGTCTGGTGGTGTTGTGGATACCATCCACAGCCTCAGAGTAGTGGAACCCATTACTTCAAGGCTGACCTTATTTAACTTTATCAAAAAGACATGAAAATCATTTAGTATAAATCTTCCAGATACCTGTATCCTTTCTTTTCCCAGAGGCTTTTAAGTATTGCAACTTAAAAATCTTCAAAAATATCTTTAAAGGAAAACCTCTAAGTAAATTTTTGATGAGCACCCTTGACAGCTTTAATATGTGAAGTAAATTCCCTTGACTTGTATTCCTAGAAACTCGTTCATGTTTGCAGAAGACTTTGTATTTTCTCAACAGTGGCCACTGTTCAGTGACCATCATACCTGATGTGTCTCATTTAGAAAGTTGGATGTGGATGTATTCACTTTTCAGACACACAAACACATGGGCTGTTTGTTTTTCATTTTGATTTTTTTGGGTTCCCCCCCCCCGGCTGAATTCAAGAAAGGGAAACAAGGAGACAGAGTAAGTACCTGAAAGCATCTAAGTGGCTGGGTGGGGGATCCTACTATGGTGTTGGATTGTGTTCTGCCAGATATCGCTCCTCGAAAAGCTGACCCTGAAAGGGCTGGCATTGCCCTCACCCTGGGACATTAGTCTATCTCCCCAGAAAATGAAGAATCTGCCAGAGTACTGTGAGTCAAATTCAGTCAGAACTCGATTAACTAAGAGGCTTTGTCTCAAAGGCCAAAACATGAGGACACATTTTTAATTTTTAAGGAGCGCTTTATCGTGAGTCAGTTCTGATGTGTACTGCATTAGGAAACTTCTGAACTTCCACGGTCAGGCCCAGAACTCTGAGGGAGAGTGGTTGTGCCCTTCCCACTGATTTTTATCACTAGCTTTATTCATTTTCTTAAAACCCTTTTTGTATGAGTTCTATTATAGTTTGAAAAAAAATTCACTTAGGTAGAACTGGAAGCATTTCCCCAGTATTAATACTCATGACCCATTCTGGGTCTTGGTATATGTGTACTCTATAAATGTACATGTGTGTATGTGGTGTACGCATACTACGTGTATTTCCACTGTGCATGTATTTACAATGTATAGGTATGTACACTACATTTGTGTCCTACACACGTGAATGCTGTAGGCATGCATGTACATGTGTATATGTGTGTATGGTCACTATGGTTATATGCACACTACTTGGACACCTATCTGTTCTGCATGTGTACGTACATGCATGTATTTAATGCCATATACATACCTGTGTATGTACACCTTGTGGGTATGTGCCCATTATTTCTGCAGATGTATAGATACATATGTGCACACAAGCATGCATGTACACTATGCACACTGAATAAACTTCTGGATATGTACACACTAATACATATACATGCTGCATATGTATGTACACTATTGCATATGTGTATACGCTTTATACGTTAGTGTACTGATGTACATTGTATACATGTGCATATGTGTACACTGCGCATGTGTATGCATGCTGTAGTGCACCTACGTACATTGGATAAGAATGTATGCTATACGCATGTGTATACATATAGCAAATAGCATATCTATGTACATACGGATGTGCATGTGTATGCCATATGCATGTACATACAGGTTATAGTATACCTGTGTACACTGTATGCATATAGATGGGTGTACAGGCTATGCATGCACATACATGTTAGCTTACTTATGTACATTTGCTATATGGATGTGTGTAGTTTCTATGCTTTTACACACGTAGTGAACTTGTTTGTACACTATATTTGGATGTGTGTACACTCTATGCATGTACACCACATGGATCTGGATGTGTGTGCACTCTGTACGCAGGTAGTGCACTTATGTACACTCTACGTATTCAGATGTGTGTACGCTCTATGCAGGTACACGTGTTACAGTGTACCATATACGTACACTATGTGAATGTAAATGTGTGTGTGCTCTATGGCACCAGGAATAGGGCTCCCGCAGGGATCCAAGAACACCATCTCGCTGGCACCGGAGAGTGTAGGATGAGAACAGTTGTTTGTTGCAACCTAGTTGAAATTTGGCAGGTTACTATATCCTCTGCAACGATTTAGGAATAGTCACTTCATTGATGTGTGTGTTCCTGAAATCATAAACAGCTCTGTGAGGTGTGTCTCATCCCAAGACGAGAAAGTGAACCGAAACAACAATGACTCAGTCACTTAAGTGAGGTAGAACTAACATAGCATCTGTCTAGCTTTCCGTATTATAACTTTGTCAGCAGCTCAATGAGAAATCAGCACTCATCAGGAAATGTGTCCACTTTCTACTGTTCTTTATTCGTGGCGTATTTACTGCCTCGTGTTATTCCTCACGATGTAGCAAAATCCCTCCTAGAGTTGTGAATATAAACAGTTCATGTAGTATCTTCTTTGTTAACATTGAAAACGATATGTAAGTTCATCTTCAGATACTGTTTGGAAGGATGAGAAGATGTTTAGGACAAAAGAATAGAGAGCTTTCAAGTAAACAGGGAAAATAAGGACTTTGTGCAAAATAATTCCAAATTTGGAATTTGAGAATACTAAATCTCACATCTAAGATCATAGGTAGCTTTTTTGGGGGGGTTTTAAAATTAGTACTTGGTTTTCCATGCCTTTGGGAATTTCACTCCTGATGGAGGATTGCAAGAATAATCTGATTTTTCAGAACAGGACAGTCTGTCTCAAAGGTAAATTCCAGGTTCTACCATAGAGAAATAGAAATTGCTGTCAACTTTCTGTAAGGTTCTTCAGTTTTTTCCTCTTCTGTGGTTAAAAAACCATCTCTGGGTTTAGTCTCAGCCAAGTTCCTCTTATTAGGCTGCCTTACATTTCGCACAGCTGTTGAGAGTCTTCATCATTCGTAGTTAACTTGTCAAAAGCAAAACTTTGTACTAGTTAGATCTGAGCACCTTGAAGGCAGGGCTTTGTTTTATATTTTTAATAAGCAGCAGGGTGATGGCAGGACTGGGGCCCTTCATCCCATCATGCGTTCCTCAGAGCTTTCAGAGTTCTCACTGTGTGCCGAGTGTGGTGTTGTCTGTGTAGCGTTTAAATAGGAATATGAGGCTCTGCGACTTGGGACGCTCTTACCACCTTCATAGAGAGCTTGGTGACAGCTTAGCATGACAGCTTGCACACCTATTGTGTATACTTTATTACGGCCCCACAGAAAGGGTATTGATTTAAAAGTGACTAATTTCTCGTGTTTCTTTTTGCCTTTATTCCTAGTTACAGTCCCGATACTTTTTCTTCCTTTAAAATCTTGCTAATCGCTGGTGAATTAGTGATAAACTATATTTATGTGCTCTCTAAATCTAGCGATTTAATTGGAGGTCATTATTCTTGTACCATGTGTCAGTGCTGTGTCAGGATGGCTCAGTTTTACATTGTCAAAGGATTAACTAGAGCAGGATGCAGTCTTACTGGAACTTACTCATTTATGAAATATAGGCACTTTATTTTTTGTTATACTCGAGGTGTGCTCAAATGTAAACATTTTGAGCCGTGTTAGAAGGATATACAAGATTGTAATGAAGAGATCAACAACTTGATCAAGTAACAGCTAATGAACTTTATGTTTGAAGTATATGGAACATGGACCTTGGCAATCAGTTTTCATCTTGACCTTTTATTTTTTTACTAGAATCTTGGTCTGTCACCCAGGCTGGAAGGGTGGAGCACAGTAGTACGATGTCCGTTCACTGCAACCTCTACTTCCCAGGTTCAAGTGATTCTTATGCCTCAGCCTTCCTAGTGCCTGGGGTTACAGGGTGTGTGCCACCATGTCTGGATAATTTATTTTTAGTAGAGATGGGGTTTTGTCATGTTGGCCAAGCTGGTCTGCAACTCCTGACCTCAAGTGATCCACCCACCTCAGCTTCCCAAAGTGCTGGTATTACAGGTCTGCACCACCATCCCTGGCCTGATCTTCTGTTCTAATATTGGTTATTCAGTCTCAATGATAGCGCCTGGTTGTATTAACTTGTTGTAGAAAGCACAATTGCAATGAATCTGGTTGTGTATGTACGTGCTGACTTAGCGTTCATGGCAGCACTGTGAGGTGGGCATTGTTCCTGAAGGCAGGATGGATGGGCAAGTCGGGGCTTAGATACGGGACTTGTGGGCAGTCACTGTTGTCCCATGGCTGAGATCAGGCCTGTCTGTCGCCTGTACCCTGAACTCAACACACGAACGAGCAACTGTCGAGAGTCGGTGCTCGAGTGTGATGTGGCCTGTGGTGTGTGCCTCTCAGCCTTGCTTTGGCTCGGGGTAACAGGGCAACAGCTCTGTCCCTCGTGCGGCTGCCTGGGAGTCCCAGGAGAACCCACTGATACCGTTTATAAATGCCGGACATTGAACGTTCTCCTTGGTACCAGCACATCTGGAATCGGACAGTGCAGTTAGATTCTCGGCCAACAAACCTGTACAGGAGTGTGTGAACCCTGCATTTGTTTCTCCCAGACAAAGGTGAATTCCTGGTCACTAGTGGATGATAACAGGTGTGGCCTCAGGAGCAGCGCAGAGACAGGCACCCAGGTGCAGGAAGAGCATCTGCAAGAGGGGTTGGGGAACGTGACAGACGCACGTGCGAGATTAGCTGTTACCGTGGGGGGTGGGGGTTGAGTAAGACCAGATTTTCTCATTGTTGCCCCTTTCTGAAAAGGACCCTGAATTGACTTCTCTGTGGCTCCTCGCGCCTCCTTGTCAGGTTGGAGGAGACTGCTCCCCTGGCTCAGGCCCTGCTTGCGGTGAGACAGAAGCTGCTGTTGCTTGCCCTGCCCTCCCTGTGACGTCCTCTGTGCTGTTGTCCGGGAACAGTTCTGCCGAGCAAGCTTGGACTCTGCTCCCTTCTGCTCTTGGATTTCATGTCTGGAAGGTTTGTGTTCTTTCCTGATTTTTGATGATGCTGCGCTATGTTTTTGCAAGGATCACACATGCCCATATAGGGAGAAGCCCCTTTGCAACTTTAACATCTTGACGCTCTCAAGCAGAGCTTGCTATCGAAGTTGACAGACTCCTGTGTTTTTGTTTTGGCAGAAACTGAATTTCAGTCCTAGGACAGCTTCAGCACACTTGATCCTAGCTCTTCTCTCTCACTGCTCCCCTCGTGTGTGGCAGAAATCATATGCCCTGAAGTTTACCAGTCCCTTCATTTGAAAATTAGTTAATGTATGCGATCCTCATGAGAATTTTACTTTTTATAAAAGCAATCGCAAAGACTGGGTTTTGTGAAACCAGTGTTTTATGTGTATATTACTTGCACTCACAATAAGC
Source organism: Theropithecus gelada (assembly GCF_003255815.1). Taxonomy (NCBI): domain Eukaryota; kingdom Metazoa; phylum Chordata; class Mammalia; order Primates; family Cercopithecidae; genus Theropithecus; species Theropithecus gelada. The sequence continues at coordinate 9,280 of NW_020257977.1, forward strand.
TTTGTCTTCTGAATATTTCATGTTTCAGATTAGCACTGGAATCAGGCCCTGGAGTAGCTTTGCTTTTCCGCTTTTATTTTTGGCTGAGGTAAAGTTGAGAACATTGTGATATTAGGTGTAGTGAGCCCTTCTAGCTTCTTCTATGTCTGTTTTCCTTTAAGCCAGAACCAGCAGACGGATACCAGTTTGTGAGCACCTGGCATCTCCCAGGCCTTTCCTGGGTCTTCCCTCCGCTGTCTCGTGGACAGAGCAGTCACTCGTGGAAAGTGAACCTGAGAACCTGTGCGTGGAATTAAGTAAATGTCATGGCTCTCTTCTGTGACGAACTGAATCACATTAAGCCCAGTAAATAGTAACAGCAGGTTTTGCACATACAAAGCATTGAACACCAGGGCAGGTAACAAGGCTGCGACACTTCTGGTCCTGCACAAGACCTCCGGTATCACAGCACATTTAACAAATTGGCTGCATTGAGTGTTTGAAAACGTTGTGTATGTGTCATGTCTGTGATTTTCGAGGGCCTGGAAAAACACCTCTGTGGTTATAGCAATCTTGATCGATGGGAGCTTAAGGTTAGTACTGGGGCAGACTGTGTTTTAAAGAATCAAGGTCTCTCGAGTATGTTTCGGTTTTCCCATGAAGAAGAGAGAGATGTTAGCTGTTCTTTCCTGGACTGTGGCTATCAGAGTGCCCCACCACAGTCACTCACTCGTTTACTTCATTTCCATTTAACCGGGCTGGGCTTGGGCCAGAGTACTTCGGTTTTTATATGTCATATGAGGCTGAGGAACTGTCTTCTGCTTCATCGTTGACATATGGAAATACTGTTTTTCAAAGCATACTCTACTTTCTCATTTGTGTTTATATAAAATAATGGAATGGTTATTTTAACTGTGCGGTTTCCTATGCTTGCTTATTTAATTGCGGAAAGATAATGGTTTTATTTTGCTAAAATCTGTGCTAGGAATTGTGCAAAATCTTTGTGAAATGCCCAGTTTACTAGCTTAAGTTATAGATCTTTGTATAGAAAAGAAAAAGCCTATTCCTACAAGGACCATTGTCTTTATCGATGCAAAAAGCTTTAAACTTATTGGCCGTGTAGTCAGTAAAATGCATCAGAATGTGGCGAACATTGAGAAAAGCATTGAAGTTTTAAAATCTGCTATGCAGTTTTCCTCAACTCCCTTGCAAGATACTTAATTTGAATAAAAGACAGAATAAAATGTTCCCATTGAGGAAAGGGGCAAGAGGACTGTTGAGAATGTGTTCTGAATCCGAGCAGTCCTGCCACGCTCGTCTGTGATGTGGTGGTGTCCATGGTATCACTTTTACAGAACTTTAAGAATGCTGCTTCTGTGAATAAAATACATTTATTCTTAGCATTTCAGTTTTGAGTTTTGAGAAGTGTAAAACGTGTTAATGTTTTCTTTCCCTTACAGAATTTGCTTGTTTTTTTTTATTTATTTATTTTTTTTTGTTAAATGCCTACAAGACTCTGAAGCCCATTAATCACTTAAAAAGAAAAGAAAAAAAAAAGGGCCGGGCGTGATGGCTCACGCCTGTAATCCCAGTGCTTTCGGAGGCCGAGGCGGGTGGATGGCTTGAGCCTGGGAGCTTGAGACCCAGGGAACAAGCCTAGGCAACCTGGTGAAATCCCACCTCTACTGAAAACACAAATTAGTTGGGCGTGATGACTGCACACCTGTAGTCCTGGCTACTCCAGAGGCTGAAGAGAATCGCTTGAGCCCGGGAGGTGGACCTTGCAGTGAGTGGAGATCATGCCCTTGCTGTCAAGCCTTGTTGACAGAGTTTGGACCCTGCCTGATAAACAACAGTGTTCATAACGTATGGGTGAACTGCCCGGCTGCTCTGTCTAGAGTAGAATAAATCCAATTACGTTTTTGTCTTTTATTAGCATTGAAATTTTCTTAATCTTCCCTTTGTTTTCATTACATTGTAGCAATATGTTGCTGCTTAGAGTCTGGAACAAGTAGGCTTCTCTGGATCAGGTTCTTACTGGATTGCTAAAACTTAGAATGATTTTTCCCCTCCTTGGATGTGACTTATAGAACTTTGCCTTTTGAGGTGATGTGTTGCATTTGATAGCGGGCACAGGAACACCCGAAGAATTCACTTACGAGGCTAAAATGTATGTACTTTGTAGTGTTTCCCTCCTAGAATGAAAACGGTACCTCTCATTTGGGGGTCGATGATGCTATTTGCTGAAAACATTTTAAATTTTATTTATTTTAATTTTTTGAGACAGACTCTTGCTCTGTCGCCCAGGCTGGAGTGTAGTGGCACGATCTCGGCTCACTGCAAACTCCACCTCCCGGCTTCACGCCATTGTCCTGCCTCAGCCTCCCCAGTAGCTGGGACTACAGGTTCCCGCTACCACACCTGGCTAATTTTTTTATTTTTGGTAGAGACGGGTGTTTCACCGTGTTAGCCAGAATGGTCTCGATCGCCTGACCTTGTGATCCACCTGCCTTGTCCTCCCAAAGTGCTGGGATTGCAAGCGTGAGCCGCCGCACCCGGCCAAAAACATGTTTCTGTACTGCCTCAGTCCTCAGTTGGGTAGTCTGTTCTTTGTAGGACATTCAGGGAGTGGGGACATCTTGAGTCTTGAAAGGCGCGCTCTGTGAGATGGGAATCTTCCGGCTGCTTATTTAGGGAATCCTGCCGGTTTTCATTTACTGGAGAGCGCGGTTTCCTGGCTGCCCTGGTCTTTCAGGGGAGGGAGACTGAGGGGTCATTTTCCCACCTGGACCAATGTGTTTATTAAACCTGGCTTGTGTATCATTTGGATCTTTTTATAAAGGAAAAGCCACATCTGTGACTTTCAGATGAGTGGAAGTCATGTTAAAATATATATATATACTTGGCTACTATGGAGAAGTTTTGTCCTTGTGACCTGTGAATACAGTCACAGGAGAGCAGAATGTTCATGGTGTGGGTGCCTACAGTGGACATACAGAGTCACATTCTTCACTAGTATTACGTTAAAAAGTGACAAATAAGAGAAAAATATTTTGCTCATTACAACGTCGGTAAGAAGCTGGCACTATTGTTTTTGGAGGGGTGTGAAGGGAATATTGAGAAAGTGTCATGAACATTAGACTCGCCCACTCTGCAAACCCTGTGCCGGCTGGAGTGAGGACCCCGTGATGGAAAGATGCACCCCTCTGCCCGGAAGGAGGTGAATCTTTGTAGCGCTCAGGATGCGTGGTTCATCTCTATATAAAGGCAGAGTGTGAAACGCCGTGGAGGCTGGGAGAAGCGATGTGGTTAGCAAGTATGAGTGAGACGTTTGGGGCTTGTTAGCACCTGGCATGTGTGCAGCAAGCTTTGCTATCTGCACACGTGTGATCCTTAGAACACTGGCGTCTGGAGCCGTGGGGGCTGTCGAGGGCCCCAGCTCCCGGCGGGCTGAGGAGTTCCCTGTTCCCACCAGGATAACCGTGATTTTGAAGGCTGTCACTCAATCCCAAGTCCTGGAAGGGGCTCCTTTCAGAGAGGAAAACACCCCTAGAGCCTCGGGCAGAATTCAGTGATTTTTCTTATAATGTTGCTTAGATTTCGCAAACATGAAACCAAGAACATATTTCAGAATGCTTATGGTTCTTTTGTAACCATGGAAACAAAGTAATTTGCGGTCGATGGACAGTTTGCAGAAGCTGAACTGCCTACAGCATGAGCACGGCGCTCTCCCTACCGCCCTGGGCCTTGCTCCGGTTTGCTGGGGAGGCTTTGCGGGGCCTCTTGGCTGGGATACCTCTCTCATGTCCCATGTTGCTACCCCTGGTCACAGCCATACTGCTGGGCACCTGTGCCGTGAGGACACTGAGTGGACACGGAGCCGCGGGGCAGCAGTTGGTCAGGAGGTGGCATCCACATGGTCCGAAACAGGTTTCTGTTCAGTAAGAATGATCATTGCAGTAAAAACAGAGTGAAAGAAAACTCTACTGACCTGAGAATGCATCAGCTGAGTTGCATAGGGAAGTGCAGTGAGGAAGGTGAGGGCTGAAAGGAAATGAGGGAGGGAGAGGAAAGGAGAGAAAGGAAGCGAAAGTGGGAGGGCGGATGGGAGTGAAGAGGGAGACGGAGGAGGAAGAAGAGAGAGGGCGGTGGGCAGGAGCCTGGGAAATGTGTCCCAGAGCCGGTTCCTGACCGTCGTGGGTGCGTCAGAGCTGATCTTCCAGGAGAAGTGGCCTGGGAGGGCTGACCCTTAGGAAGTGAGGGCCGGGGGAGCTGATTTTTTGGCCCTCAGCGTGGATGTTGTTGACCTGAGATACAGTCGATGCTTTTCCTGAAGAGGTCGTCTGCACAGCCACCGTTCGCTGCCAGGTTGGAGAGAGAAGTGCTCCTCCCCATGGGTTCTTTCTATTTTGTGGATTTTTCCCAGTTTAGCTGAGCAGCCTGTCAGTGGAAATGTCGGGGATTACTAACATGTCCCCATTCTACAGAGCAGTCGACCAGCTTCCGATCCTGTAGTTGTTGGGGGCACCATTCCCGTCCTGTCAGTGCCGGCCCAGCGTGGAAGCCGCAGCCCGAGACACTGGGAAACCTGCGGGGCTCTCACTGCCAGGGTTCTGATGGGAGTCCTGCGCTGGAAGAAAGATGTCCTTAGGACAGAGCCTGGCGAGGGGGGGGGGTGCTGCTGTTGCTGCAGTACATGGAATTTCAAATGACAAATGAAACAAGCTTTTAATTATGACTAGAGCCCTATGCTCTGCGTTTCTTCAAATGGAAATGTTGTGCTGAAATGAATTTGCTGTTAATCGGTTGCCTCATGCAAGACGTAAGACGGAGGGCTGGGAGCAAAGTAGAATGTGGACTTATCTACAAAGCTTCCTCCTCTCAGACTATAATCAGTTGGATGGTGCTACACAGGAATATGTGAGAATTCGTGTGAGAAAGGTGATGGGTGCAGACCTGTGTGACCGGCAGGTGTTGGGGGAGGTTTGAGAGAAGCTTTTGGCTGAAGTGGTGTCAGGTGCAGGTGCTGAAGTGTGATGTCTGGATGGAAGAGCACACGCCTCTGGGCTGCGGGAAACAGATAAAGGAGGAGGTGGGCAGATGTGAGTCGTGTCTTAGGAATGGCAGCAATTCAGGCCGACCCAGGATCAGGCTCCCATGGGGGAGGAGTGGATATCAGGACCCAGGGAGCATGGGGCGGGGGTCATGCCCAGGCCTCTGCGGGTCTTGCTCTTGTGTCAGCAGGGCCCTGTGCTTGCCCTCCTTAAAACTTTCCTGATCCATAAAACGGGCACGACAAAATCCACCTTGTGACACTGAAGCTTAAATGAGATGATGTACATGGTGTCTTCCTTCCCTTCCTGACACATCCTAGACTCACAGCTATGGTAGCAGCGACAGACTGGATGGAATGCTGGAGCCCCTTTGCGCCTGGTGAAGCCACATGGATTTGTGCAGTGCTGGCGACTGTCTCTGAAAGCCTTTGGTCATGGCAGTGGCAGCCTCGAGTGGCTCTTGGCATACTTGAGTCTGTGGAGTGCAAGGTTGACTGGAGCTCCGAGGCCATTGATACTATCCAGGGGTGAGCTGATGAGGCCCTAAAATATGGTGGAAGTCCGAGAGGACTTGGCTACCAGAAGCATTGTAGATTTCTGGCTTCGAGAACTTGTTGACTTATGGACATAGGAAGGTAAACCCAGATGGCTCCAAAATTGTAAGTCCAGAAGAAAGGTGGGAGGGTACAATTGCTGACTAGGTCATGGTTGCCCTGTCCCTTTGTTTCTGGCCATCGTTTCTCCTCCCTCCCCCTGCCTTTGTGGGCTGGAGGGCCTGAGCCTGCACAGCGGTCTATTTCATGGTGACAATGGCCGATTATTATCCTGTAGTAAGAAGTCTCTTCATTTTATTTGGCAGCAGTAGTTAAATAAATTTAAGGAGTGATAGTGTAGTAGTATTTGTTTTGTTTTGTTTGTGGTTTTTTTTTTGTTTTGTTTTGTTTTTTTTAGTGTCATTTAACTGAATGTTATTTCCAATTTCACTGATCACTTTGAGAGGCCAAAACATGCTTTGATTTGTTATTTTGTGTTTGAGCTAGTTTATTGCCTCACAGGAATGCCAATTATTCTGTTGTCACACATCATTAAGTATCTCAAACTGTGTTACTATAATACTTAGCTGAATTACCTCCCTTATTTTGGCTTTTAAAAATCTAAAATCTGTGTGAAACACAGGATGGTGCATCTCCATTGAGGGTTGTTGAGAAGTGTGACTTTTCCTGGCATGCTTGAAAATCAGTGACATTATTTTATAGAAACACTTTGTAACTGACACCAAAGCTAGAAGCTCCTGTAAAGGGCAGAGTAGGCAACGTGTTATGCTTTGAGGGCCACAGAAGTCTCTGCATATATTTCTTTTGTGAAAACTTCAAAGTGTAAATACCACTTCTGGTTCCCTGGACAAGGCTTGGTCGGGGATCATGGTTTGCAGACCCTTGACAGCAGCTTAGCTGAAAGCTGGTCCCCCATGCAGTGAGCAGGAGCCCACCTCATTGCTTCAGCCAGGAAGATGCTGCCCTCATGCTGGAATTTACTTCAAACAAACTTGAAAGCTCTGGCACCGCTGCTCATTTCCATACTGTTGCAGGCTGTCTAAAATACGGAGGATGCCTTGGCGTTTTGATTTTGTTACTCCTCTTGAAGGGCTCTGAGATGGCTCATCGCGAGTTAGACATTTGCAGAAATGATCAAGCAGAGCTGCAGCCATCTTGTAGATCAAGTGAAGTTTTTTCTGAAAGCTTGTTACAGGCTTAAATTTCTGATCCCGTTCCATCCACTGATCTTGTATGATTGGTTTCTTTTTGCACCCATTTGGGTCTGAAGCGTCTCCCCACCGTGGTAGAACTTTAGCTCTGATTTCATGCATGAGTCGGTATCCTCACTCCTCTTCTGTGAGGAGAAAGCGCTGTAGCTCCTGCGTGGTTTCCGGCCCCTCCCTGCACGCGGATGGATTGGGAGGTATTTGTGGAGTGTGAACTTGCTACCCCCAGAGGCTCCTTGTTCACTCCCCTGGACCATACTCTTCCCTACTCCCATGGACTGCACTCCTCCCTCCTGGTTCATTCCCCGGACCACATTCCTCCCTCCTCCTTCCTGGCTCACTCCCCTGGACCACACACGTCCCTCCTGGTTCACTCCTTGGACCACACTCCTCCCTACTGGTTCACTCGCTGGGCCGAACTCCTGCCTCCTGTTTCACTCGCTGGGCCGAACTCCACCCTCCTCCCTCCTGGTTCACTCTCCTGTGTCCCTACACCTCTCTCCTGGTTCACTGCCCTGGGCCCCCACGCCTCCCTGTTGGTTCACTGCCCTGGGCCCCCACGCCTCCCTCCTGGTTCACTCCCCTGGGTCCCCACTCCTCCCTCCTGGGGGCGTGGTAGTTTCTGCTGTGCTTGTGCCAGCACGATAAGGCTGAGTGGCAGCTCCAGGGCTATGGCTGCTCACGTAGCTGTGGCGTTAGCGCAGAGAACTGCGGGGATGCAGCTGCCCTTGCTGTGATGCTTCGAGTGTCACAGTCGGTATGGGAAACTGGGTGGGATGTAGATGTCCCAGGAAGGGACAGGAGCCTCCCCTCAGCCTCTGTCAAACACTTCTCAGCCAGGCATGGTGGCTCATGCCTGTAATCCCAGCGCTTTGGGAGGCCGGGGTGGGTGGATCACCTGAGGTCAGGAGTTGGAGACCAGCTTGACCAATGTGGTAATTTTTGACACATTAAGGATTAAGGAAAATGACTCTCACTCGTTTGCCTTGCTTTTCAGTTGATGATTGGTGTAGCCCAGTAGTCTGAACTTGTTAAGCAACCATTATTACTGAAAGACTAATGTTTAAAAGTCTCTTTCTCTGGACACGTCTTTGGCTGCTGTAATCAAAAGCAATGTAATCAGCACTGGTTAATGGCTTTCCTTGCTTGGCTAACAAATGCTCCTTAGAAACTTTGGTTTCTTGTTATTTTCATTTATAATTATGTTTTAAGCTTTCTAATTTTTCTAGCTTTCCTGCGAGTTGAGAATAATTGTGATGGGTGCTTAGTTTGGGATGTTGATGTACACTCTATGCCCAGCTACTATGCCATTGTGTGAACACTGACTTGTCACTTTCTCATGAAGACTGATTTCACTTAGTTTGGTAAATTCTATTAATTTTAAGGAAGGGGGTGGAATGCAACTGCTGTTAGGAGGCTTTCTTAAGGATCGGGGAAATGTTGCCATGATTATTACCGTTACAGAAGGAACATAAAAATACGTGCTGCCTTCAGTCATGATGAATATGTAAGTCCGCATCTGTGACTGCAGAAAACGGCAGCCCCAAATCTTAAAATCGTGTGGATGCACCAAGCCCATCTGCAGGGCACTGTGGAGCAGCCTGCATTAGCCGAAGTTGCCCCACAAGCCCTGAGGGATGGTGTCTGAGTTATGATAAGGCTCTGACTTGGGATTAAACAGACCTTCAAACACTGTGATATTCTAAACAAAGACACGATACTGCCAAGGGAGCCCAGTGGGCACCTGTAGGCAGTGTAGGTGAGAAAAGGTTCCAAGGAAGATTCCTGCAGCTCAGCTAGGAGGGTTCTATAAGGCAGTAGACACATCAATGTTCACATGGGAGTGTTGAGCTATATTCGTTCCTTTTAAGCAGCCAGGCTTGTGTGTGTTTTTAGGGGCACTCACATAGCGCCCCTTCCACCCTCACTGCTGGTTGTGCCTGTTTGATGTTGCGGATTTCTGTGTTAAGTGTGTCCACTCTCCAAATGTATCTCTGTCTCTAGAATATTTTAGAGTAGACCATTTATTGTTTAAATGCTTGCTTTTAGTGAGGAAGAAATCTTTAAAACGGGCCATACAGACCCTGCTATAAATGTTGAACAATGGAATGTGTAATGTTTAACACGTGGTGTTTAAAGTAGAAGACAGTTTAATTTAGAAATCCTGTTGGAATGCCAACTTAAATTACCACCATCCGTATGCATATGGAAAAGAATGAGAGTGAATGTGCAGAAATGGAATTTTGTCTATTTTGTAGAGATTCTGTAATGTATGAGGTACAAGCCTCACTTCATGATTTAAATGCATGAAGCTGAAATTACAAAACTTGACAAAAACATGCCTTTGAATAGTGAGCATTTATCCTCCTTGAAATAGTGATTCATTCACTAAAATGTCCACCTGCAACTTGGTCAAACACATTTGTTGCATTAGTTCTCAAGTGAGCTCAGTTTTCCAGACAGGGAGATTATTAGTGCTTAAAGTTTGTCCTGATGATGTTGGTGAACAGGGAAAATCCTTTGACGTGGATCCTCTGTGTGTGTTAAACATCAGAGGCGGCCTGCCCAACCCTCTGCCTGTAACTGGGAACCTTGACTGTCGGGATCATTGTAGAGAACCTTGAGGAAAGCAAAACAAAAGGCCTCTGGAGTAGCAAATGATGTAGCTGATTTCATGCAGTAAAACTTACACATTTTTCTTTAAAATGCATCATTTGGAACCTCAGCTTGCTGATTATTTTAGAATCACTGTAGTCTGCTGACTACAGCAGTCGTGGGAACAGGTGCATGGCCCGGCTGGTGCAGGAGGGTCTCAGAGCGGAGCCACACTGCTGACACCGAAGGAGGGACTGGAGCCATCACGCTCGTGACTCATGCAGTTGGCCTTGGCTGACCTCCAGAAGAGGAAACGTCAGTATCCAAGGAGGAGAAAGTGTATTAATTTCATGAGTGTTTGCCTTCGCAATGGCTACAACCCTGAGTTTGTGGCACCTGCTGTCTCTGGAATGAGGAGTCTTCCCTTCCTGGCAGACAAGCTCTAGATGGGAACAGGAGCTGTGGTTGCTGGATTGAAGAGGTTTCCTTCTTGGGGAGGTGGCCTTCGAGCCTGACATGAAGGAAGCTGTGACTGGCGGGAAAGGGCCTTGGAGACAGTGTATTTACCAGGAGGGTCAGTGACTGAGAACCATCCTGTTCTGAGTGTTGCCATTCTGGTTCTAGAGTAAACTTGGGGAGAAACAACAGCCAAAAGCCTCGATGAATATTCTGTGATGTTGATCACGTTTGGTAGATTTGTTGCTGAGACTCTGAAATGAGAAGCCCTGGAGGTGTAGGTCTATCAGGCCATGGGACGTGGGAGAGTTGCTGCTTCAGGGGTTGGAGTCCCCGTGCCAGAGGCTCAGTCCTGCAGAGACTTTTGCACAGTGGGCAACTGATGCCTCCAGTTGACTGTGAGTACCTCAGATGAATACCCATGAAAGGTACCGTGTCAGTAAAGAGTCAAACTCTGTGAAGCATTTGGAGATTTATTCTGAGCCAAATGAGTTACCATGGCCCTTGATACTACCCTCAGGAGATCCTAAGAACGTATTCCCGAGGTGGTCAGAGCCCAGCCTGGTTTTATAGCTTTTAGGGAGACATGAGACAGTCGATCAAATAAATGTAAGATGTACTTTGGTTTGGTCTGGAACGGTGGGACAACTGGAAGCAGGGGTGTCCAGGTCATAGGTAGATTCAAAAGTTTCCTGATTGACAGTTGGTTAAGAGAGTTGTCAGATAAGGGGTTGTGGAGACCAAGGCTTTGTCATGTGGAGGGAATCCTCCAGGTAGCTTCGGAGAGAATAGATTGTAAATGTTTCCCATCAGACTAAGAGTCTAAGTTCTGTCTAATTCCAGAAGGGAGGTGGGGTGATGAGGCAAGTCCGACCCCCCAGCGATCATGGCCTGGAGTAGTTTTTCAGATTAGCTTTGGAATGCCCTTGTCAAAAGCAGGGGCTGTTCAGATGGCCAAAGTGGCTTCGAATTCTAATGTTTTTACAACCAGAAAGTGATTGTGTTTTTTTCTGTGGATGACAGCCAGTGTGGTAATTAATATTTTATTAGCAGATTAATTTGGAAGTCAATGTGTTTTCAAGTATGTTAATTATTAAATCATCGACAAACAGAGAAGGGCTTACTTTGAAACCAGCCTGAGACTCAAGAGGTCAGCAAAGAAAACTATGGACTTGGGAGAACTGATTCACGTGTTTACTGCGCCAAGTTTCAGGCATTATGAGAAGTCTGTGCTGATACATTGTTACTTGAGAACTTAAATCTTGATGGACTCTTAAGAGTGAGGCTTTTTCTTTTTTTTTAAACGGCTGTGGGGTAGAGTGGACACGGTACGCGGATGATGATGAGAAGCATCAGGGAGGCAGTGAGAGCACAGCTGAGACCTGCAAGGAGGGGACTGGCTGCGGGTGTTGGGGCTCCGGGAGCTGCCTCTACCCAGAGCCACAGTGGCCAGTGAGGGCAGAGCAGGGGACCGAGGCCCAGGGAAGCCGTGTGTATGGTTCGCATCAGGTGTGCAGGTCTGCCGGGCTGTGCTGCCCTTCTCAGTCCTGGCTGGGCCTGGGGTCCTAGAGGGAATGGAGGGTCTTCGCATCTCCCTCCTCTTGCTTCCCTGCTGCTTCCTGGTCAAGGGATGCTTCTTTATTGCAACTCTGGCAGTTATTCTGCATATTAAGAGGAGTTTCACAAAAGCATAGGGGGAGAGGCGGACTAGGGATTATATTTTTTTCTCCCTCTGATTTTACACGGAGGCTTCTACTATCCCTTAGTGTGGAGAAAGAGTACAGATGCTCTACAGTTATCTGTCCAGGAAGAGAAGAGCTGCTGGGAAGTCACAGATCTGATCATTGCAATAGCACTGACGTTTTTAAGTGGGAAAATGCTGATGTCTATAATAATCAGAGTAAAACTTCAGTAGCTTCAACATAAAGATGTCGAGATGATCTTAGAGCCATTTCGTGCCTAGATCCTTCTACAGTGTGGAGTGTGACATCTCTACCAGCCTCTGGTCAGTGGCCACCTGTGGGTAACTGAATGCTTGAAGTGTAAATGAGAACTTCTAATTTTATTTAATTTTAGTCAAATTTAAATAGCTATATGGGCCGGGCACCGTGGCTCATGCGTGTGTTCCCAGCAGTTTGGGAGGTCGAGGCGGGTGGATCATGTGAAGTCAGGTGTTCAAGACCAGCCTGGCCAACAAGGTGAAATCCCCTCTGTACTTAAAAATATAAAACATTAGTCGGGCGTGGGGACAGGCGCCTGTAATCCCAAGTACTCGGGAGGCCAAGGCAGAAAAATCACTTGAACTCGAGAGGCAGAGGTTGCAGCAAGCCAAGATCGAACCACTGCACTCCAGCCCTGGGTGACGGAGGGAGACCCTGTCTTAAGAAAAAAAAAAAAGATTTTAAAAAACCCTACATGCCCCTAGTTGCTTCTGTAGGAGACGGCATGGTTCCAGAAGGTAGACTTTGTGTTGAGGACTCTGCAGCGTCAGGCTGGAGACAGTCTCCCTTCCTAGCAGCGTGGGCCCCTGGGCTGCTCTTCTACCAGAAGGGATGGTGGCGTCTCTGGGAGGTATCTGTGGACTCAGATCTGTGTGGATTAGTGACTTGTGTTACTCACAGATACTTAATTTTATGAATTTAAATGAATACCTGGACTGGCTGCAACTTCAGGGCGAGATTCGGGAGTAGGGAGTGAAAAGTGACGACGGAACCCTGGGCTTCTCCTGCCGCCCCCAGGACCCGGTCGGGGCGCCTTCTCGTCTGAAGTACCAGCACGTGGTCGGGGTACCCCTCCCCTCTGAACCCCCCAGGAAGTGATCGGGGCACCTCTCCCCTCTGAAGCCCCAGCACCTGGTCGGGGCACCCCTCCCTTCTGTATCCCCCAGCACCTGGTCGGGGAGCCCCTCCCTTCTGAATCCCCCAGTACCTGGTCGGGGCGCCCCTCCCTTCTAAAGCCCCCATACCCTCCTGGCCTGCGGTGCTGCTTCTCCAAATTCTGCCCTTGGCTGTTTTCTAGGAATCAGCTGCACCCGAGCAGGCTGCGTGTGTCACTTCTTGTCGGATCTGGGGTGTCGGTGAAGCTCATTTATCTTGTCTTCCTCCTCATGTGCCATATGTCACCTGTTCTCTGTCTGAGTTTGTGTGGGTGCGTGTTGTGCATTCTCAGGCTGTACTCGGTGCTTAGGTGACAAGAACGTCTTAGAGCAACGGACTGTCTGCTCCAAAGGACGCTGTGCATGAATCGAGACACGGTTTACTTGTGGGGTTTAAATTTCCTGGGTGTTGGAGGCAATTAAGGGGAAACAAGGTCTAAAAAAGCCCCTGGGGATGAGGAAGGCAATAATGAAAAAAATTACTCTATACACACTTAGCAGTTGATTTAATTTGTAAGTGAATTTTGCATTTTGGGAACTACTAAAGCTACTGTTTGTAGGGATTCCTTGATGAGCTTCTTGTTTTCTGTCAAGTAGAAAGTAAAGTGGATCGGTTTTGCCTTTAATTCTGACTGACTAGAATCTACTTCCTTTTTCCCCCCATTCACGTTAGGGAGGGGATTGGATTAGAAGAGCTGTAGGATCTCTTTATTTCTGATCTTAAATGAATTTTTTCTTTACTCAGTTTTTTTTTTGTTTGTTTGTTTGTTTTTTGGTGAGCTGTTACTTTTTCCTTCAATGCACTGTTCTTTGGTTTGGGAAACAGGCTCTATTTGTACCGTGCTTTAAATGTACACAATGGTTCTAAATTGCTACTTTTCATTAAAGTTAGATATAACATCTTAATTAAAATGTCATCCATAATTGAGGCACAGTCTGAGGCCTGGTGACCCCTCTTGTCACTTCCTTCCAGCCGTGTCTCCTTCCCTGGCCACGTTGCCCTTGGCCACATCTCCTGCCCCCACCACGCCTTGTCATCCCCCCACCACGTCACCTCTGGTCACATCAACTCCCTCCCGGCCACATCACCTCTGGCCTCACTGCCTCCCTCCCTCCCTCCCTGGTAGCCTCTGTGACTCCTGCTGTCTACCCTCCCGTGGGTCTGTTCAAGGCTCCTTCCCCGTTTTCTGCTCCTGAGTGGGTCTCGGGGCCTGGATGTTTCAGAGGATGCAAGTTTCTTCCCTTCCAGCTGTGAGTCTCTGAGCGACAAGTCCAGAAAGGGCACTAAGCTCTCCTTACCCACCTGGGGGCCCCGAGCCCTGACCACCGACCACCAGGGTTTTCTGAAGGGTGTGGGGCAGACTCATGCGTGAATTGGACTAAGAAGATGCTTCCAGGAATCCTTGTTTTAAGTGCACTGGAGCAGAGATGGGGAGAGGGGACCACCGGGTTTGCTCAGAATTTGGCCCTGCTCACAGCCAATGAGGCAACATAAGCTCCTCCTAAATGAAGCATTCCACACACTGATTTTACACATGACGGTTGTGATGGCTGGAAAAGGCTTCACACAATGAGTGAGTTTGAGCTGCATTTGAAGGAAGAACAGGTCCCTGCCGGTGGAAATGAAAGATAAGGGTGACCCAAGCCATCAGCAGCAGCGGGGGTGGGGTGGTGCAGACTCCCCATAGATGGTGGGCATGGCTGAAATGCAGGAGAGGGCAGGGGTGCGAAGGAACAGCAGGGCGGCAGTAAAATTCCCCTGCAGAGAGGGGATGTGACTGAGATATTATCACATGTATACAACTGAGAGATGATCTGAGGATGATTTCTGGGAGCCTATGGGAAGAGCACGTGGTCATCACCAGTTCTCGGGATCTCTTTTTATGAAGTGAAAACAGTCATGCTTCTGCCTATCTTGTGAGCTGTTAAGATCAAATCGGATAATCTTCAGCGAGCCTTGTAAATTCTAAAGGTTATGACAGACTGTTCCAGCCCGCTTGTTTCCACCCTCCTTTCCTCCTCGGTAACGTGAACCCTGCTGGGTACCTCACTATCTGCCTGGCTTCCTCCTCCATAACGTCAGCCTTGAGTACTTGCTGGGTACCTCGCTGTCCACCTTCCTTCCTCAGCATAAACTGTTGCCACGCTGCTGCTTATTTTGGAAAATGGTTTCTTCTTTAAGACTGTGTTAAGATGTAACGACTTTATCCTTGTAAAATAAACTAAATTGTTACTTTTTTTTTTTTTTGAGGTGGAGTCTTGCTCTGCCACCCAGGCTGGAGTGCAGTGGTGTGACCTCAGCTCACTTCAACCTCTGCCTCCTGAGTTCAAGCGATTCTCCTGCCTCAGTCTCCCTAGTAGCTGGTACTACAGGTGTTCGGCACCATGCCAGGCTAATTTTTGTATTTTAGTAGAGACGGGGTTTCACCATGTTGGCCAGGCCGGTCCCGAACTCCTGACCTCAAGTGATCCACCTGCCTCTGCCTCCCAAAGTGCTGGGATTACAGGCATGAGCAGCCACCACTCCCGGCCTGATGAGAAAGCTTTTTTGTGATCTTTAATAAAGTGCAAAGGGTTCCTGAGACTCAAAAGTTCGAAAACCAGTGGCTTAAACTGACAAAATTATCCACGATTCTTCAGTGTATCTTCTAATCTGTTGATGGAGAAGGGACGGCAAGGGTTGCTTTACTTTTTTCCTTTCACAACTCAATGGTGCCGGGACAACTGGGGTATCTACATGGAAAAGGACGGACTGGACCCTTCCTCACTGTACAAGCGAAGTTCAACATGGATCCAACATAAGGAGCTGACGGTGAGACCCATTCTGTCAGTCTGCTGGGTACCATAATGGACACCACAGACCGTGCGACTTAGACAATAGCATCTTGTTTCCTTTTTCCTGGAGACTGGAAGCCTGGGATCAAGGTGCGGGCAGGGTTGGATTCTGTGGGGCCTCACCCCATGCTGTGTAGACCGTGTCTTCTCTGTGTCTTCACAGGTTTCTCTTATGTGTATGGAGCACTAAGGACTGTGTCTAAATTATCTTAAAAGAACACCAGTCATACTGGATCAGGGCCTACTCTTGAGATCTTATGGGACCTAAATTGCCAAGCTAAGGCCCTGTATCTAAATACAGTGACATTTTAAGTTTCTGGGGTTGTGACTTTAACATGGGAATCTTGGGGGGGGGGGGGAATGGGACAGTTCAGCCCATGACACCTTTAGGGGAGAATCCTCGAGAAACTGTTACGTTGGATTAGGCAATGTTTCCTTGGCTGAGACGTCTAGAGCTGTAACAAGCAACTGAAGGGAAAAAGATGGTATCAAACTTTAAAATGTTCATTTCAGAGGATACTATTAAAGTAAAAAGACAACCCACAGAACAGGATACATTATCACAATCAGGACCTGATATCAAGAATATATTTTAAAACCCTTAATAAAACTCCAATTTAAAAATGGACAAAGGATTTGAATAGACATTCTCCAAAGAAAGACATATAAATGCCTTAAAAAGCACATGAGATGTTTAGCAGAATTCGTCATCTTAGAAATGGAAATCAAAACCACCGTGAGATACCACTTCACAACCACTAGGATGGGTAAAATCCCAGTATTGGACAGTGACATGGTGGTGAATTTGGGAAAACTGAAATCTTGATATATTGCTAGTGGGAAGGGAAGTAAAATGGTGCAGTTGATTTGGAAAAGTCTGGCAGTTCCTCAGAAAAGTTAAGCATGAAATCACCATACGACCCAGGAATTTCACTCCTAGGCATATGCCCAAGAAAATTGAAAACATTTTTACAAAAAAAAATCTTATGCAAGAATCTTCATAGCAGCATTATTCGTAGTAGTAGAAACAGTCCAGGTGTCTGTCAAGAGGTCACTCACTGTGAGATTCCACGCACCTTGGACGTGAAAGATGCCAGCACCGAAGGTCACGCCAAAGGTCACGCACTGTACGATTCTCCTCACAACAGATGTCCAGAATGGGCAAATCCAGAGAAACGGAAGTCGGCTGGCGATTGCCAGGTACTGGCGGAAGGAAGGAGCAGGTACTGACTCTTAATGGGTTCAAGGTTTCTTTGGCCCGTGGTGAAAAAGTCCCAGAATTACATACTAGTGGTTGATGTGCAGCTTTGAGAATATGCTAAAAAGACTGAATTGTATCCTTTAATATTGGGGCTTTTATGGTTTGTAAATTCCTTTCAATTTAAAAAGGAACTCAAAAACTTCTTTGGTGTTGATATTTAGATGGTGAAAGAGACAGTATCCAAAACAAGTTACTATGTAACTCACGTCGCCAGAGTTAAACTTCATTTTCTGAGGATCTTAAGTGTGTGAGCCTAGGAGACACAACGATCCTATACTAGATGTTACACCCCATCTTA
>NW_020257978.1:0-13275 GCF_003255815.1 Theropithecus gelada
CAGGAGCTTATTTGGGGATTATATGATCTTACTCCACACCTTAAAAGTAAAGACTATAGTTGTCAGGCCTCTGAGCCCAAGCCAAGCCATAGCGTCGCCTGTTACTTGCACGTATACACGCCCAGATGGCCTGAAGTAACTGAAGAATCACAAAAGTGCAAACGCCCTGCCTGGACTTAACTGATAACATTCTACCAGAAATAAGTGAAAATGGCCGGTCCTTGCCTTAAGGGATGATTTTTTTTTTTTTTTTTTTTTTTTTTTTTTTGTGAAATTCCTTTTCCTGGCTCATCCTGGCTCAAAAAGCTCCCCCACTGAGTACCTTGTGACCCCCACTCCTGCCCGCCAGAGAACAAGCTCCCTTTGACTGTAATTTTCCTTTACCTATCCAAATCCTATAAAACAGCCCCACACTTACCTCCTTTCGCTGACTCTCTTCAGACTCAGCCCGCCTGCACCCAGGTGAAATAAACAGACATGTTGCGCTCACAAAGCCTATTTGGTGGTCTCTTCACACGGGCGTGCATGACAATAGTTAAGGGGATACTGAAGTCTTTGGCAGCTCCAAGAGCTTTTTCAGTTTGTGTCAGGACATTTTAGGCAGAAGGAAAAGCTTGCTAAGAGAATCTTACAGAAATGTTTGGTGCAGTACCATTAACTCGTGGAATAAATGTGTAACTTTCCGTGGCAGCCCTCTGGAAAGAGATGCACTTTGAGTGCACCCTGGTCTGCTCGCTACAAGAATCGGCCGTGTCACCCCGCTTTCCGTGGGTCTGCAGGTGTGCGTGGTCCATTGCCCTGCACTGTGGCCATGGAAGGGAAGATGATCTGGAATGCTGGCGACAGTTATCGGTGTGTGTTGATGTGTGCTGCTTTCTACAGGGGAGAACATTTCTGTTTAATAAACATCACAATGATGACTGCAAGATATTTGAGTCTCATTCAATAGTGTTTCTGGGTTCCTTCTGTTTTTAATCTGCTTTCTAGCACTAGGCAAGTGAAGACATGGAAAGTAAAAACCCATCGAACTTGTAGAGACATGGTGTTATGGAGGAGCAGACTGTAGCCTCTGGCTCTGTTTAAAGATTGTAGTAAACCTCTTACCTGGCATGGTCAGGGTGTAAATTATCTTGTTTAATCGAAATGTGTATGAGTCAAAGCTGGCGCCTGCATTGATGAAATACCAGATTTTAAAGGAATATGTCAATGTGCCGTAAGATACCAACAAAGTTCCTCACTGAGGTTGGGCGCGGGTTCGGAGGAGCTGGGTCTTAGGTCACCAGGGTCGTCTCCAGGAGCAGATGCTCAGTGTGGGCATTAGTCACTTAGCCTTTCCAGAGCCAAGGAACAGCTCTCTGTGATGGTTTTTGGAACCTGTATTTTGAGTCAGTTTGTCCCACTTGACTCGAAGTTGCCGCGCAATTTCAGACCTTTGCCTCCACCGTGCGCTCGTTTTCTTGTCCCCTGATAACTGCCTCGGTTGCCCCGGCCTGACATTTGAGCCTCGTGGTTCATGGACACAGGCTCCGTGGTGGGGCAAAGGCCGCGACTCCGGCTTGCACAGTTCCGTGCCTCTCACCATGGCTTATCACATCACTCCCGGGATCTCCCGTTTAGAGGAAGAGTGTCCCTTTCCTGCAGGCCCTGTGTGGTGTGGAAACCACCCCTACCTACCTTTCTCCTGTTTGAACTGTACCGTGAAGCTATTTCTGTTCTAGTCAACCGTCAGAATTTAAGGAACAGTGATTTATGTAACTTATCACACGCTTCTCAGCAGTTCTTTATGAATTTCATTCTGTTGTAAAATTATTGCAGTTTCCATGGCTATGCTGGTCCCACGTTGTGGCCCTTGAAATGAATTCCCTTCCCCATTGTGTGTTAAGGTTGTGCCTGGGAGCTGTTGAGGCCTCACCTCTGCTTAGGGCAGTGGCTTTGCTCTCCTGACAACAGGAAGAATCTTATTTAGAGCATTTCTAATGCGGTTTTTGCTTCCAGACACAGTTACTTTTTTCAAAGAGACAGCCACTAAAGTCATAAATTATGCTCAGGATGGACACATGGGTCAGCTGACAGAGTGGAGTCCAGAACAGATCCCAAGACGCAAAAGCAGTTCAGTGGAATTTGAGTCTTTTCAACAGATGATGCTGGAATTATGGGACAGCCGTATGTAAAAGAGTGAAAACAGGGAGAAATTCCTGTATGAAAATTAAGGTGGACCATAGCCCTGAATGTAAAATACCAAACTACAAAAGAAAGGGAAATTGTGGAGACCTAGGGTGAGAGCTCTTAGCCATACCATGATCCATAATCAAGGAAGAAAACAAGTAGGTAAGACTCATCAAAATTAAACTTCTAATATAAAAGACACCTCTAGGGAATTGAAGAGACACATTTTCGATAGATGGGGACATGATGTCTATGAACAATGCAGCCGGCAAAGGACTCGTATCCAGAATGCACAGGACTCCCACGGCTCATGACAGAGAACAAACCACCTGACTTAAAAGCGGAAGAGACCTGAACAGATGCTTCGCTGAGAAGGAAGGGAGGATGGCCCGAAAGCATCTGAAATGACCTTCAGCATGACTGGTTGCACTGAGATGTGCACGGAAGCCGCAGTGAATTTGTTCACACCCCTGCTGGAGCGCCTGACTAAGGTCTTCCGACAGCCCCAGGTGCTGGTGAGGACAGGCAGTCGGGACTCCTGTGCGATGCTGGGGTTCAGCACGGTGCAGACAGCTTGGCGGTTTCTTACAAAAGTGAACTCACACAAAGGTCGGGCCCGGTGACCCCAATCCTGGGTATTTACCCTAGAGAAACAGAAGCTGATGTTTAAGAAAAACTGTGCCCAGATGTTAATAGCGCTGTCTATAGTTGCCCAAAACAGGTTACAGTGTGCCATAGCCATACGTGGAATAATAAATACCCAGCAGCCCCGAGGCCTGGCTGTTGATCACAGGACACCCTAGGTGCACCTCCAAGCACGATGCCCAGGAAATCGTGATTTTGCGAGTGTTTTGCGACAACACTCGCAAAAGACAGACCTGGGGGATGGGAGAACACAGAGAGCGTGGTTGCTGGGAATGGGAGGGTATGCTTATGAGGCCCCGTGAGTGGGTTTGGGGCTGTTGGACTGTTCTGCTTGTGTGATGATGATTATGGGAATATTTGTGCCGAAATTCACAGAACTGAACACTGTCCACTTTACAGTAATTTTTAAAAAGTGGTAATATGCTCATTTTCGGTACTGTTTTTAATGGAAGATGGAGTTTGCAGATGATTTGTCAGGGCAAGCCTGTCTCAAGAGTTTGTAGATGATTCGTTAGGGGCCTGTCTCAGGGCCCTTGGGTTGGGTTGGGTTGGGTTGGGTTGGAAAAGCCTTCTCTGTTGCGGGCAGTAGTACGGGGCATGGAAAGGATATTGCCAAGGAAACACGTAGAATCCTTTGAGGAAACATGTATTTCTAACTTGCTACAAGATAGAATGGGAAATTGTAATGGTTTTGTTTTCTAGAGTCTTGGTAGGATAGGGAAGACAGTGTAATAAAAGCTAATTTTGAAATGAAGAATTTTAAAGATTTTCAACAGCAATAGCTCTAGGAAGTCATCCTGGAAATATTTTTAAAGATGTTCAATAGCAATAGCTCTAGGAAGAGTCACCCTGGAGTTGCTTCTTGAGCATTGGTTTCCTGGCTGTGTATCTTCCGACTTTCATTTTTAAGTTTTGCTGTGAGTTGGGGATGTGTGGGAATAGCCATCCCCAGGTGTTGTGTAGGAGTGGCCCTGCAGGGGGGTGCATGTGCCCCGAGGCCTGAGGCACTGTTTCAACCTAGCTTGGAACATGGGGACTCTTGTCAGTGGCTGGAGTAAGAGTACCAGCCTGGCAGGCTGGGGGAGCTCCGGGGTGGTCTGGGCACTGTCCTTCCTGCCTGCAGGATGGCAGCTGGAAGAGCTTGAAGACTGCCTGCCTCGTGGCTGTCAGCACAGCAGCCCCTCCTGGCCCTGGAGCAATCTTTGGGTCCATGAGTCTCTGCGCTGGGACTTGCCTCCTGGGACCTCCGCCACTGTCCTGAGGGCCCTGGTGCCACTTTCCCGGTGGGACCCAAGCCTCAGGCAGCTGCGACCCCAGATTCGGTTGCTTTCCCTGCCGTCTCATTCCAGCACGAGTGCTCGTCTCACTCAATGTAGAGCCTCAGGTTCCTTCAAGATCCGCAGAGATGGAATCTCCCAATTTAACAAGATAGTTGGTGACAAGATTTGAGCGGCACTGATTTGACTCAGCTTCCAGAGTTTAAGTTCCCAAGACACAGTCCTGCTCCTTCCCTGGCCTCATCCTGTGTGGCTGGTGTGAATGCGGGGTTTCCGGAGGGTGGGGCTGAGGCAGGTCAGCAGCAGGGGGATGGCTCATTATTGATCGCTCAATGCCTTGAGGGTAACTAGGATTAATAACCTTTATAGGGCTGTAGTTTTGGAGTATATATATGTGTGTGTGTGTATATGTGTGTGTGTATATATATATGTATGTGTGTGTGTGTGTGTGTGTATATATATATTTAAACGAGGTGGACACGGTTATCACTGCATTTTTCTGACATGAAACTTGGAGAGCAGAGAGTTTAGGAAACTCCTGAAGCCACACTGTCAGCGGGACCAGGGCGGTCTGGTCTTAGACCCTGCACTGTTTGCCCCTCACCACGCTATCGGCAGACCCGGGTGGTCTGGCCTTAGAACTCACGCTGGTTGCCCCTCCCTGCCACGTTGTGGGGTTTTTCCTGCTTCTGGGCAGCATTTGATAGCTTGTGAAACAAGACCAAGACTTACTATGAGTGGATATGCCATTATCTGAGATCCAGAACGTTTCCTGGACCTGGCGTTGCCGATGTCACGTAAGGGAAGGTAAAAACATTTTCATTGTGGTCACTGGGGCTCCTGAAATGGTATTTTTCCCAGTGAAAGTTTACTCATAAAAATCTATTAATACTATGTGAACAGGAAGAAATGTGTTGGGCTCTAGTTAAATGTCTCAGAGCCATAGAAGTAAATGAGGGCACCTTCCGAGCACAGCCTCCCGGAGGAGGCCAAGGACGTTTGCCTGGAGGGTTTGCCATGAAGCAGGACTTGGGCAGGGCTGGTCTGCCTAGGGAGGCCTCTGCCATGATGTAGGTTAGTTGAAGTAGTTGATGGGTGGTGGCGTGAGGTCAGTGGTCCCCGAGGAAGCCCCTAGCAAGGCCGGTTTCCGTGGGATGGAAAACTGCCATTCAGTGGCTGTAATCCCGGCTTCACGGGTCTGACATACAATCCTGCACTTGGATACTTGGATCCCAGCCAGGTCAGATGGCCCTGAAAGGACATTCGGACTGTGACGGCTGCACCCATTCTCAGCATCTGTAGGGTCTCCTATGTATGTGTATGTTTCCATTTTCTTTCAGCACAATTTCTCCCAGTGAAGTCGTGAGAAATAGAAGGAAAGGTGGAATGAAGATGTGATTGAGGAAAGTGTGGTGTGGTCTTCGACCTTATTTTGCCTTGGTTGGTGCTCAAGAACTCCACCTGACCTCAGAGCGGAGCGTTTCTGCCAGGAAGTTCTGTCTTTTATCCTGCCTCGAGGGCTGTTGAGACACTCCAAGAAGCTTTGTTAACAAATTGCCTTTTGCTTTTACAGCAGTTAGATATATTTGCAGCAAAACAAAGGAATAACCCCCCAATATGGTGATTAAATGCATTTAAGTATAGATAACATTCAGTCTTGAAGGGCCTAGGATTTTAATCATCTTTGGGTCATGTAACAAGTGGTGTTGGTGATTAAAATCTCCTGACAGCTTTGTTCTGCCACGTTCCTCAGTTTTGAATGATGATCTTCCTGGTGTTGTACCTTGGAGGGGCGTTTGTGTCAGTAGAGAGCAGAGTGGTGGTTCCCAGAGGCTGGGAAAGGACAGAGGTGAGGCCCCTGAAGGACACTGGTCTTCCTGGTTTAGGGGTTTGGGGCTCAGCCACCTTCCTGTGTCCATGTAAATTATACCCAGGTTCATTTTCACTCGCCCCACTTCAGTTGAGCATTGGAGCTTCAGGATGTGTGTGCCCACGTCACCTGGGCCGTGATCCTGGAGTTGGGTGAGACTGATTCCTGGGTTTATAGAATTACTCTGGGATTATTGAAAACAGAAGCACTTGAGGCATTCATAATGCTATTTCCTGAACATAATTTATGTTCAGTTCTTCAGAGACATTTCTCTGAGGAAGCATCTATAATTTTTGTTTTCTGCCACTCAGTGCTAGAAAGAATTGTGCAACACTCAAGTGAGTGGCATTATTCCTCTCCCTCCACCATGCAAGCAAGATTAATGGTACCTCTGGCTCCCCTCAATCTTCTGGTCTGCAGGGCACCTGGCGTGGCAGTGTGCTGCCTTCTGTCTTCTTTTTGGGGAGAATTAGTCGTGTTTGTGTGTACTGCTCAGCTCAGCCTGGTGCGGTTGTGTGGGTGAGGAGCTTGGATGCTAGGTGACCCTCCCAGGCCTGCCTCCCACCTCCCTAGGCCTTGTTCTAAACTGACAGATAAACAGTGTGTTTTGGAAGAGGACAGCAGCAGGGCAGGAGAGAGTTTGTTCAGACTTTCTCCTTGCACTGACGTTTGAGCCTTCATCCAGCCTGGGCCCTTCTACAGAGCTGCCTTTGTGTGTTGCAAACCATTCCCTCCCAGGAACCGTGCTTTCAGAGATTTGGAAATGTGACTTAACTCATCTTCAATTTAAAGCGTACTCTTAAATTTTAGTGTTGAAACTGATGTATTTTATGGCCTTTATTTGATTTCTCTTGATTTTTTTTTCCCCACATGAGACATGGCATCTTAAGGGAGACAGCCTGGTGTTGGCCGCCTTTCCTAAGGATGGAAGTGAATTCTGAAAGCCCTTTATGTAGGCAGCGAAATAATCAGGGAACCGTTATTATAGCTATGCCTGTCCATGTAAAGCGAGCACGACTCACAAGTAGAAAAAAGTGCAGCCCGGGGCCAAGGTGAGCCCTAATGCTGCCTGTGCCTCACCTCCCTGCCATGAGGAACGGAAGTGCAAGCGCAGGTGGTTGAGTTAGCCTCCAAGCCCAGCCTGCACCCCCCTCACATCCCTCTGCATTTGCAGGGGTACAGGCCGTGCTTCCACCCCTCGCTCAGTGCCAGGGCTGATGCGTCAGGAACAGGGGGTACTGTCTGCCCCTTGCTCGGTGCCAGGGATGATCTGTCAGGATCCCTCGTGCTCATCTGGTCCTCATGTCTTCATCACCAGCCTCCTGCTGGTAACGGGCTTGTTATTACCTTGGTATGGGTAATAACATACCCATGCCAAGGTGTTGTGGGGCGTTGCTCAGTCCTCCGAGGGAATCGGCCCTTAGCCGATTCATATTCAACAGGACCGGGAAATGGGTTCTTGTTCCATGTCCTGGATCCCAGGAAGCCCTTGCCCTGGACCCTGTAATGCCCGGGGTCTTCCTGAGAAACGCTGATACCACTGGAGCACAGCCCAGCCCAGCCCCCTCCAGTTTCTCCAGTTTGTAGCTGCACTTGTGTTTAGCAGGTCTTCCAGGACTTAGACGCTGCTTGGTGTGAGCCAGGTTTTGTGTGGAAAGAGGACAGATCCGAGCCGGCAACCAACCAGCCCAGAACCATCTTTTATGCTTCCAGATTCTGTGGCCAAAAACTCACCCGTGGACATTGAGGGTGATGCGTTTCTGCTCCGAGACATCTGTGGACTCAGCTGGAGGGATGGAAAGGATGTGGAGCCTCTTCACTCCTGGCCTGGGCTTGGACCTGCTGTGTAGCCTCTCAGTGGCACCAGGGCCCCCTTGTGTCACAGAGGCCTCGGGTTGGTGGCACTGCAACAGGATGTCCCGGGCTTCATGATGGTAGGGCCTGCTTGTGCCATGGCGGCCTCGGGATGGTGGAACTGCCCCAGGGTGTCCCAGGCTCCAAGGCCAGTGTTCTGTCCAGCGAAGGGAAGTTGTACTGTAAGGTCTAGTCTCGGAAGGTGCCTGGGGTCCTATCCTTCAGAGCGGTCCTACACTCACCACAAATCAAGCCAGGGGAGGCCCTGCCAGAATTTGCAGCTGTGTTTCAGGTTGTTCCACAAGGCCTCTTTTATTTTGGGCTAGTCAGGTATATAATTCTTATTCTCTTTGGTTTTTTTGAGACTGGCAAAGAAAAAAAACCTTTTTGTTGCCCAGGCAGTGGTGTGAGCACAGCTTACTACAGCCTCAACCTCCCAGGCTCAAGCGATCCTCCTGCCTCAGTCTCCTGAGTAGCCAGGACCCACAGGCACATGTTCCACGTGTCCCCATGCCTGACTTATTTTTGTATTTTTTGTAGAGATGGAGTTTTGCAATGTTGCCCAGGCTGGACTCAAACTCCTGGACTTAAGCAGTCCAGCTGCCTCAGCCTCCCAAAGTACTGAGATCACAAGCATGAGCCACCGTGCCTGGCCAAGTGTGTTTCTAATTTCAAAATTAAGAGGACCCAGCGTCAGTTAATGACGTCTCTACTGGAACATGCTGCTTATAGTACATTAGGAAAAATCATCCAGAACTTGGAAAAGGGGATGGACAGACACAGCCCTTCGAGGTTGTCCGATGAACCCCTGGGGTCTTTTTTTTTTTTTTTTTTTTTTTTAGACGGAGTCTTGCTCTGTCACCCAGGCTGGAGTGCAGTGGCCGGATCTCAGCTCACTGCAAGCTCCTCCTTTCGGGTTCACGCCATTCTCCTGCCTCAGCCTCCTGAGTAGCTGGGACTACAGGCACCCGCCACTTCGCCCGGCTAGTTTTTTTGTATTTTTTAGTACAGACGGGGTTTCACCGTGTTAGCCAGGATGGTCTCGATCTCCTGACCTCGAGATCCGCCCGTCTCGGCCTCCCAAAGTGCTGGGATTACAGGCTTGAGCCACCGCGCCCGGCCACCCCTGGGGTCTTTAACCATCTGGAGGGATGTACCATGTCAGACTCACTATTGTCGACCGGCTGAAGCCCAGGTTTCATGAGGTTATGTGTCAGCTTGTAGTACTTTCTCTGGCAGAGATGCGAGTGACTTCTGCTCAGTGAGAGGCTCATCTCAGGGACTTCATGGCCTGAGGGACGGCAGCCTGTTTGAGCTGATCGAGCAATCTCGCGCTCCCCTTATTTTGTGAAACGCCTATGAGTGACTTCTCACACGGTCTTTGAAGCGGCTTCATGCCCGCGCTCCTTGGTAATGATCGAATGCTTTTTTTGACCCCTCATCCCCTTTCTTTGGGGTGTTCCAGTCTCAGTTCTCATGTGTTCTGCTTCTGCAGGAATTTCTGAAGCTGCTGAGTGTAGAAAGCACTGAGGAGGCTGTGCTCCCACCCCTGTGAGTCTTCCAGGCATCCTCTCCCCTTGGCGAGGCGGCGTCCATGGCACACCGAGGAGGCTGTGCTCCTGTCCCCCGTGAGTTTTTCAGGTGTACTCGTCTCCCCTCCAGGGGGACAGGAGGAACCTTTCAAACCCTTCTTAAACTTGTTTTCATGTCTTTGTTTTAACAGATTTCTTTGCATCGTCTCCCTTATCCAGAAGTGAGGGTGAATGCTGAGTTATTCACGGGAGTCAAGAAACCACACGCAGCCCAAAGTGACGTTTGTTTCCCTGAAATGATTTGTGTGTGTTCACCTTAAAATGCAACTCAGTAAAACAGGTGTCTTTTGAGGAATGACTTTAAATTACCCAGGTAAAAATGTGACAGTTAAATTTCATCATCTGTGCGGGTGTCCACAACCCCCTTCTGTGATTGCGTGTGAGTTTGTGACTTGTGGTTATTTTTGAAGAAAGAAAATCTGTTGCTGAGGACTTCAGAGGGTGTGCTGGGATTGTGTAGGGTGGACATCGGGGGCTTCAGTGTGTGGCTTCCTTGAAGAGGTTCAAATTAAGGCTGAGAGTCCCTACTCCAAAATGCTCCGAAACCTGAAACATTCTGAGCTTCCTCATGACACTCGAAGGAAATGCTCTTCGGAGCACTTTGGATTTCAGGCTGGGGATGCTCAACTGGAAAGTGAAATATTGCAAGACCCTTCTGGCCCCAGGAGCTTGGATAAGGTCATGGAGGGGGCCTGTGCCGGGTGTCCCTGGAGTGTGAGGCAGCCTGGGCTCGCTGAACTGGTTTTTGTAGGAGCCACAGAAGGGAAAGAGGGTCAAAGTGGCCACGCCTGGCTCCTGAGAAGGCTGGACCAGAAGGAGGTGGGCGCAGAGGGCCACAGTTGAGTCCCCAGCGTCCGGGGCTCCTGTCCCTGGTGGAGTTGAGAGCCTCCTCTAGTTGTGGCCTCTCCCCTGTCAGCAGCCACTGAGACCTGAAGGGAGAGAGGGCTGAGGAGAGGAGGAAGGATAGGCCTACTTCTGGAGAGGGCCAGCATCAGCCTGTGCTAGCCTCGTGTGTTACTCCTGCATCCAGGGTGCCCGGCCGTGCCTCGTGGTGTAGCGGTTCCCGGGATGCACAGCGCTTTTGTCTGCAGTAACGGCTTTGTCTCCGACCTTTGGAGGCAAGTTACCTTTTTCCCCAGTGAAAAGAGGTAGAAAATCTTACAGAAATGCATTTGCTCTAATGTCTATTTTCCAATAAGACATGGTCGCTTAGGCTAAATCTTTGGGAGGTCAAGGCAGGGGTATCACTTGAGGTCAAGGGGTTCGAGACCAGCCTGGACAACATAGCAAGACCCCATCTGTATAACAGAAAAGTTAGCTGAGTGTGGTGGTGCGTGCCTGTGGTCCCTGCTACTCTGGAGGCTGAGGTGGGAAGATCACTTAATGCTACAGTGAGCTGCGATTGCTCCAGTGTACTCCAATCTTGGCAACAGAGCCAAGACCCAGTCTCAGAAAGAAAAGTAAAAAAAAAAAAAAAAAAAAAAAAAAATCCAGAAATGTCATTTTCTTTTTAAATCATCCCAAAAGAAAAATCGTTTTTTTCTAAGAATGTAAAGGGAAATTGATATGATTCTTTCCTTGCATTGTTTCTCCTTTTCAAATATTTACACTAGTCCATCCACATCGTCTCTCATCTCATTACAAAGCAGCAGGTGTCTTTGAGGTTAGTGGTGTTTCTCTGTGTCGCACCTTGGAGAACAGCCAGCATGAAACCTCTTACCACGATCGTGCACATCATTTGTAGTCCCAATTAAAATCCTCTCCAGAGACGCCTGTGGTGCTTATTATAGCAGAACTTTGGTTTCACTGAAATGTGCATTCAGCTAATGGTTTTCAGTACATATCTAAGATGATGCTGTATAATTCCTGAAGCATATGGGATCAGTAATGATTGAAGACAATTCTGGCTGATGTCATTTAGAGGATATTTTTCACTTCAAGTTAAAGCTTCCTTCGTGACAGTCATTTTGGGATTCATTTAACTATGTGCTTTATTTCATAGCTCAAATTTTCATTTGTCATTTCATAACATAGGATTTTGAAAGCAGATTTGGCAAAATCGTTCTAACAAAATGTTTGCTTATGACGTCCCAAGGAACAGCACTCAGAATTGCTGGTAACTGTGGTACATTTTAAGGCTGATGATAGAAGTCACTTGAACGGGAAGGGGTGCTTTGTGAGGCAGATGAGGTTTGAACCCCGACCCTCCTGATACACCAGTCCTGACCCTGGCCTTCTCTCCTCTCCACTGGGAGATGAGAAAGGTGCCAGCATCTACCTCACAGGCTGTCCTGAGAGCCCAGGACTAAGGGCTTGTGTTCCTCTTGCAGGTGGCGCAGATGTGGGGGCTTGACGATATACACACTGCAGGCTGCCAGTGTCGGAGTAATCCAGTATTATTCATAAAGGTGGAATGTGCTTTGCTCTCCTAAAGACCAGGTGCGGTGTTGCTGTTGTAGCAGGTGTGTGGATCCTCTTGGGTGGTCCTCAGGTGGACAAGGAGTCACCGATTCGGATTCCCAGTGTTAGATGTGAGGGGACCATGGACCTCATGTGTTCAGAGGGGAGGAGTAAAAAGCTTCCCTTATATTTCCAGGACTGTCTATCCCAGGAATGCCAAACCACTGGCTTTCACCTGACGCTGTCGTAGGTGACACTGTATGGAAATGGGGACTCATGTTCCGCATACCTGAGCCCAGTACCCATCTCCCTCCAGGGCCGTGGCCGAGCCCTCTTGATTTCGCTGGGTTGCCAGCCTGGGGATCTGTAAGCCCAGTGATGTCTCCGGTCTCGGCCCCCGCTCCCCATGGGGACAGGAGGTGGCTTCAGAAGGCTGGTGATGAATGCCTGAATGAAGCCGACTTGTGACTGCAGTTCTGTCTAAGGGCCTCCCCGGGTGTTAGATGTCAGTAAATGACACCTGCGTGTGGATCTCATGTGATGAGAGAAACAGTGGGGGAAATCAAAGCTTGTGGAGTCTGCAGGTTCTGGACTTGGGGGTGTGTGTACCTGTGTACTTGGTGAGGGGTGTGATGTCTGGAATGAGTGTGCAGGTGTGTCACGTTTGTGCGTGTGTGGTGAGTGTATTTAGCAGGTGTGGGTGAAGTGAGCATGTTCATGTGTGCTGTATGTGTTTGAGGGTGTGTGTGGAGTGCATACATGCGTTTGCGTGTATAGTACTGGGTGAAGGGATGGCATGTGTGGAGTAAGCATGCACACGTGTATGTTGTGTGTGGGGTTTCTATGTGGTCCTCCCCTGAGCCTGCTCCTGGGCCCTGCTGTCCTGGCAGCTTTACAGTTTGGTGCGTCTTTGATTCCGGAAAATTCTGGAACCAAATTGTGAAGCTGTGATCACAAACTTGCAGCGCAGGAGGACGCTGGCCCGTGGAGCCGGCACGACGGTCTCTGTGCTGGCCTCTCCCTGGGCTGGGCTGTGTCCACAGAAGAGCATGTCTGATGATTGAGCTGTGCGGGTCTGTGGCTCCCCAGCCTCGAATCAGCCCTCGGTTCTGTCCCACCTCTGTTTTTCTTGCTGAGGGGCTCCGGGAAGTGGTGCCTGGGATGGCGTTTTCACCCTGGGGTTGCTTCGCCAGCTGCCCAGGTGCTGGCTGCCTGAGACCTGCTGCCATCCTGGGTGGACGGGGCTGTCGCGGGGGGCATCCCTGAGAACCTGCGGGAAGGCAGGTTTAGGAAGTGCCAGAGGTGAGTGGCTTCCTCCCACACTTGATTTTCTGGAAAGTTCTGGGTCTCATATTTTTCCGTAATGGAAGTTAGAAACTGAGTTTCTCTTTAGGGGAACGTCTTTGCAGCGTCTGTTGTTTGAATGTTCTCCAGGTGTGGAATACTCGGGGCTGTATGTGTTTGGGAACAT
>NW_020257979.1:0-6901 GCF_003255815.1 Theropithecus gelada
AGTCTGTCCCTTCTCAGATCTCAACCTCCGTGTTGGGAGATCCACTGCTCTCTTCAAAGCTGTCAGACAGAGTCCTTTGCGTCTGCAGAGGTTTCTGCTGCTTTTTTGTTGTTGTTGTTGTTGTGTAGCTGTGCCCTGTCCCCAGAGGTGGAGTCTACAGAGACAGGCAGGTTTCCTTGAGCTGCTGTGAGCTCCACCCAGTTGGAGATTCCCAGCAGCTTTGTTTACCTACTTAAGCCTCAGCAATGGCGGGCGCCCCTCCCCCAGCCTCGCTGTTGCCTTGCCGGTAGATCACAGACTGCTGTGCTAGCAATGAGGGAGGCTCCGTGGGCGTGGGACCCTCCCGGCCAGGTGTGGGATATGATCTCCTGGTGTGCCTGTTTGCTTAAAGCGCAATATTGGGGTGGGAGTTACCCGATTTTCCAGGTGTTGTGTGTCTCAGTTCCCCTGGCTAGGAAAAGGGATTCCCTTCCCCCTTGCGCTTCCCAGATGAGGCGATGCCTCGCCCTGCTTCAGCTCTCGCTGGTCGGGCTGCAGCAGCTGACCAGCACCGACCGTCCGGCGCTCCCCAGTGAGATGAACCCAGTACCTCAGTTGAAAATGCAGAAATCACCGGTCTTCTGTGTCGCTTGCGCTGGGAGTTGGAGACTGGAGCTGTTCCTATTCGGCCATCTTGCTCCGCCACCCCGGCCCTATAGTCTTAAAAGGGATCCGAAATATCAGTTCTCAGATTCCACAGAAATAAGGCTAGCAAAGAGATTCACGAAGTACAGATGTAACTCTCTGAGGGGAAGCCACACATCACAAAGCAGTTTCTCAGAAAGCTTCTTTCCAGTTTTTCTCTGAGGATATTTTCTTTTTCACCATAGCCCTCTATGGGCTTCCAAATATTCCTTTGCCAGTTCCACAAGAACAGGCTTAGCGAGCGGCTTCTTGAGGGGAAAGCAGTTACTCTGAGAGATGAATTAACAGAACACTAAGCAGTTTCTCAGAAAACTTCTTTCCAGATTTCATCTGAGGATATTTCCTTTTTCACTATAGCCCTCTATGGGCTTCCAAATATCACTTTGTAAATTCCACAAGAACTGTCTTACTGAAAGGCTTCTTGAGGGGAAAGCAGTAACTCTGTGAGATGATTTCACAGAACACAAAGAAGTTTCTCAGAAAGCTTCTTTCTCTTTGTTAGCGGAGGATATTTCCTTTGGCCCTATAGACTTCAGAGGGATCTGAAATATCTGTTCTCAGATTCCACAGAAATAAGGCTAGCAAACAGATCCACGAAATACAGATGTAAGCCTGTGAGTGGAAATCACACATCACAAAGCAGTTTCTCAGAAAGCTTCTTTCCAGTTTTTCTCTGAGGATAATTTCTTTTTCGCCATAGCCCTCTATGGGCTTCCATATATCCCTTTGCCAATTCCACAAGAACAGGCTTAGCGAGCGGTTTCTTGAGGGGAAAGCTGTAACTCTGTGAGATGAATTAACATAACACTAAGCAGTTTCTCAGAAACCTTCTTGCCAGATTTCATCTGAGTATATTTCCTTTTCCACCATAGACCTCTATGGGCTTCCAAATATCACTTTGCCAATTCCACAAGAACTGTCTTAGCAAAAGGCTTCTTGAAGGGAAAGCTGTAACTCTGTGAGATGATTTCACAGAACACAAAGAAGTTTCTCCGAAAGCTTCTTTCTCTTTGTAATCGGAGGATATTTCCTTTGGCCCTATACTCTTCAAAGGGATTCGAAATATCAGCTCTCAGATTCCACAGAAATAAGGCTAGCAAAGAGATCCACGAAATACAGATGTAACTCTGTGAGTGGAAGTCACACATCACAAAGCATTTTCTCAGAAAGCTTCTTTCCAGCTTTTCTCTGAGGATATTTCCTTTTTCACCATAGCCCTCCTGGGGCTTCCAAATATCCCTTTGCGAATTCCACAAGAACAGGCTTACCGAGCGGCTTCTTGAGGGGAAAGCTGTAACTCTGTGAGATGAATTAACAGAACACCAAGCAGTTTCTCAGAAGGCTTCTTTCCAGATTTCATCTGAGGATATTTCCTTTTTCATCATAGCCCTCTAAGGGCTTCCAAATATCACTTTGTAAATTCCACAAGAACTGTCTTAGCGAAAGACTTCTTGAGAGGAAAGATGTAACTCTGTGAGATGATTTCACAGAACACAAAAAAGTTTTTCAGAAAGCTTCTTTCTCTTTGTTATCTGAGTATATTTCCTTTGGCCCTATAGTCTTCAAAGGGATCCGAAATATCTGTTTTAGGATTCCACAGAAATAAGGCTAGCAAAGAGATCCACGAAATACAGATGTAACTTTGTGTGTGGAAGTCACAGATCACAAAGCTGTTTATCAGAAAGATTCTTTCCAGTTTTTCTCTGAGGACATTTCCTTTTTCACTATAGCCCTCTATGGGCTTCCAAATATTACTTTGCGAATTCCACAAGAACAGGCATAGCGAACGGTTTCTTGAGGGGAAAGCTGTAACTCTGGGAGATGAATTAAGAGAATACTAAGCAGTTTCTCAGAAAGCTTCTTTCGAGTTTTCTTCTCAGGATATTTCCTTTTTCACCATAGCCATCTATGGGCTTCCAAATATCACTTTGCAAATTTCACAAGAACTGTCTTAGCGAAAGGCTTCTTGAGAGGAAAGCTGTAACTCTGTGAGATGATTTCAAAGAACACAAAAAAGTTTCTCAGAAAGATTCTTTCTCTTTGTTATCGGAGGATATTTCCTTTCGCCCTATATTCTTCAAAGGGATCCGAAATATCTGCTCTCAGATTCCACAGAAATAAGGCTAGCAAAGAGATCCACAAAATACTGATGTAACTCTGTGAGTTGAAGTCACACATCACAAAGCAGTTTCTCAGAAAGCTTCTTTCCAGTTTTTCTCTGAGGATATTTTCTTTTTCACCATAGCCCTCTATGGGCTTCAAAATATCACTTTGCGAATTCCACAAGAACAGGCTTAGGGAGCGGTTTTTTGAAGGGGAAGCTGTAACAATGTGGGATGAATTAACAGAACACTAAGCAGTTTCTCAGAAAGCTTCTTTCCAGATTTCATCTGAGGATATTTCCTTTTTCACCATAGCACTCTATGGGCTTCCAAATATCACTTTGCAAATTCCACAAGAAGTGTCTTCGCGAAAGGCTTCTTGAGGGAAAAGCTGTAACTCTGAGAGATGATTTCACAGAACACATAGAAGTTTCTCAGAAAGCTTCTGTCTCTTCGTTATCCGATGATATGTCCTTTGGCCCTATAGTCTTCAAGGGGATCCGAAATATCTGTTCTCAGATTCCACAGAAATAAGGCTAGTAAAGACGTGCACGAAATACAGATGTAACTCTGTGAGTGGAAGTCACACATCACAAAGCAGTTTCTCAGAAAGCTTCTTTCCAGTTTTTCTCTGAGGATACTTTCTTTTTCACCATAGCCCTCTGTGGGCTTGCTAATATCACTTTGCTAATTCCTCAAGAACAGGCTTAGCGAGCGGCTTCTTGAAGGGGAAGCTGTAACTCTGTGAGATGAATTAACAGAACACTTAGCAGTTTCTAAGAAAGGTTCTTTCCAGATTTCATCTGAGGATATTTCCTTTTTCACCATAGCCCTCTATTGGCTTCCAAATATCACTTTGCAAATTCCACAAGAACTGTCTTACTGAAAGGCTTCTTGAGGGGAAAGCTGTAACTCCGTGACATGATTTCACAGAACACACAGAAGTTTCTCAGAAAGATTCTTTGTCTTTGTTATCAGAGGATATTACCTTTGGCCCTATAGTCCTCAAAGGGATCCGAAATATCTGTTCTCAGATTCCAAAGAAATAAGGCTAGCAAAGAGATCCACGAAATACTGATATAACTGTTTGAGTGGAAGTCACACATCACAAAGCAGTTTCTCAGAAGTCGTCTTTCCAGTTTTTCTCTGAGGATATTTTCTCTTTCACCATAGCCCTCAACGGGCTTCCAAATATCACCTGGCGAATTCCACAAGAACACGCTTAGCGAGCGGCTTCTTCAGGGGAAAGCTGTAACTCTGTGAGATGAATTAGCAGAACACTAAGCATTTTCTCAGAAAGCTTCTTTCCAGATTGCATCTGAGGATATTTCCTTTTTCACCATAGCCCTCTATGGGCTTATAAATATCACTTTGCAAATTCCACAAGAACTGTCTTTGTGAAAGGCTTCTTGAGCGGAAAGCTGTAACTCTGTGAGATGATTTCACAGAACACAAAAAAGTTTCTCAGAAAGCTTCTTTCTCTTTGTTATCGGAGGATATTTCCTTTGGCCCTATAGTCTTCAAAGGGA
Organism: Theropithecus gelada; assembly: GCF_003255815.1. NCBI lineage: Eukaryota > Metazoa > Chordata > Mammalia > Primates > Cercopithecidae > Theropithecus > Theropithecus gelada. The sequence continues at coordinate 4,316 of NW_020257979.1, forward strand.
TCCGAATTATCAGTTCTCAGATTCCACAGAAATAAGGCGAGCAAAGACATCCAAGTAATACAGATGTAACTCTGTGAGTGGAAGTCACACATCACAAAGTAGTTTCTCAGAAAGCTTCCTTCCAATTTTTCTCTGAGGATATTTTCTTTTTCACCATCGCCCTCTACGGGCTTCCAAATATCACTTTGCGAATTCCACAAGAACAGGCTTAGCGAGCGGTTTCTTGAGGGGAAAGCTGTAACTCTGTGAGATGAATTAAGAGAACACTAAGCAGTTTCTCAGAAAGCTTCTTTCCAGATTTCATCTGAGGATATTTCCTTTTTCACCATAGCCCTCTATGGGCTTCGAAATATCACTTTGTAAATTCCACAAGAACTGTCTTAGAGAAAGGCTTCTTCAGAGGAAAGCTGTAACTCTGTGAGATGATTTCACAGAACACAAAGAAGTTTCTCAGAAAGCTTCTTTCTCTTTGTTATCGGAGGATATTTCCTTAAGCCCTATATTCTTCAAACGGATCCGAAATATCTGTTCTCAGATTCCACAGAAATAAGGCTAGGAAAGAGATCCACAAAATACTGATGTAACTCTGTGAGTTGAAGTCACACATTACAAAGCAGTTTCTCAGAAAGCTTCTTTCCAGTTTTTCTCTGAGGATATTTTCGTTTTCACCATAGCCCATGAGGGGGATCCAAATATCACTTTGCGAATTCCACAAGAACAGGCTGAGCGAGCGGCTACTTGAGGGGAAAGATGTAACTATGTGAGATGAATTAAGAGAACACCAAGCAGTTTCTCAGAAAGCTTCTTTCCAGATTTCATCTGGGGATATTTTCTTTTTCATCATAGCCCTCTCAGGGATTCCAAATATCACTTTGTAAATTCCACAAGAACTGTCTTAGAGAAAGGCTTCTTCAGAGAAAAGCTGTAACTCTGTGAGATGATTTCACAGAACACAAAGTAGTTTCTCAGAAAGCTTCTTTCTCTTTGTTATCGGAGGATATTTCCTTTAGCCCTATATTCTACAAAGGGATCTGAAATATCTGTTCTCAGATTCCACAGAAATACGGCTAGGAAAGAGATCCACAAAATACTGATGTAACTCTGTGAGTTGAAGTCACACATTACAAAGCAGTTTCTCAGAAAGCTTCTTTCCAGTTTTTCTCTGAGGATATTTTCTTTTTCACCGTAGCCCATGAGGGGGTTCCAAATATCCCTTTCCCAATTCCGCAAGAAAAGGATTAGCGAGCGGCTTCTTGAGGGGAAAGCTGTAACTCTGTGAGATGAATTAACAGAACACTAAGTACTTCCTCAGAAAGCTTCTTTCCCGATTTCATCTGAGGATATTTCCTTTTTCACAATAGCCCTCTATGGGCTTCCAAATATCACTTTGCAAATTCCACAAGAACTGTCTTAGCGAAAGGCTTCTTGTAGGGAAAGTTGTAACTCTGTGAGATGATTTCACAGAACACAAAGAAGTTTTTCAGAAAGCTTCTTTTTCTTTGTTATTGGAGGATATTTCCTTTGGCCCTATAGTTTTCAAAGGGATCCGAGATATCTGTTCTCAGATTGCACAGAAATAAGGCTAGAAAGAGATCCACGAAATACAGATGTAAGCCTGTGAGTGGAAGTCACACATCACAAAGCAGTTTCTCAGAAAGCTTCTTTCCAGTTTTTCTCTGAGGATATTTTCTTTTTCACCATAGCCCTCTATGGGCTTCCAAATATCCCTTTGCCAATTCCACAAGAACAGGCTTAGCGAGCGGTTTCTTGAGGGGAAAGCTGTAACTCTGTGAGATGAATTAACATAACACTAAGCAGTTTCTCAGAAACCTTCTTGCCAGATTTCATCTGAGTATATTTCCTTTTCCACCATAGACCTCTATGGGCTTCCAAATATCACTTTGCAAATTCCACAAGAACTGTCTTAGCGAAAGGCTTCTTGAAGGGAAAGCTGTAACTCTGTGAGATGATTTCACAGAACAGAAAGAAGTTTCTCAGAAAGCTTCTTTCTCTTTGTTATCGGAGGATATTTCCTTAGGCCCTATAGACTTCAAAGGGATCCGAAATATCAGTTCTCAGATTCCACAGAAATAAGGCTAGCAAAGAGATCCACGAAATACAGATGTAACACTTTGAGTGGAAGTCACACATCACAAAGCAGTTTCTCAGAAAGCTTCTTTCCAGTTTTTCTCTGAGGATAGTTTCTTTTTCACCATAGCCCATTGGGGGTTTTCAAATATCACGTTGCGAATTCCACAAGAACAGGCTGACCAAGCGGCTTCTTGAGTGCAAAGCTGTATCTCTGTGAGATGAATTAACAGAACACTAAGCAGTTTCTCAGAAAGCTTCTTTCCAGATTTCATCTGAGGATATTTCCTTTTTCACCATAGCCCTGTATGGGCTTCCATATATCATTATATCCATATTCCATATATCCATATATCATTTTATACCTAGTTTGGCTGGATATGAAATTCTGGGTTTAAAATTCTTTTCTTTAGGAATGTTGAATATTGGCCCCCACTCTCTTCTGGCTTGTAGAGTTTCTGCCGAGAGATCTGCTGTGAGTCTGATGGGCTTCCCTTT
>NW_020257980.1:0-45425 GCF_003255815.1 Theropithecus gelada
ATTGAGGATCAAATGAATGAAATGAAGCGAGAAGAGAAACCAAAAGAAAAAAGAAGAAAAAGAAATGAACAAAGCCTGCAAGAAGTATGGGATTATGTAAAAAGACCAAATCTACGTCTGATTGGGGTGCCTGAAAGTGAGGGGGAAAATGGAACCAAGTTGGAGAACACTCTTCAGGATATCATCCAGGAGAACTTCCCCAACCTAGTAGGGCAGGCCAACATTCAAATCCAGGAAATACAGAGAACGCCACAAAGATACTCCTCGAGAAGAGCAACTCCAAGACACATAATTGCCAGATTCACCAAAGTTGAAATGAAGGAAAAAATCTTAAGGGCAGCCAGAGAGAAAGGTCGGGTTACCCACAAAGGGAAGCCCATCAGACTCACAGCAGATCTCTCGGCAGAAACTCTCCAAGCCAGAAGAGAGTGGGGGCCAATATTCAACATTCTTAAAGAATTTTAAACCCAGAATTTCATATCCAGCCAAACTAAGTTTCATAAGTGAAGGAGAAATAAAATCCTTTACAGATAAGCAAATGTTTAGAGATTTTGTCACCACTAGGCCTGCCTTACAAGAGACCCTGAAGGAAGCACTAAACATGGAAAGGAACCACCAGTACCAGCCACTGCAAAAACATGCCAAAATGTAAAGACCATTTAGGCTAGGAAGAAACTGCATCAACTAACGAGCAAAATAACCAATTAATATCATAATGGCAGGACCAAGTTCACACATAACAATATTAACCTTAAATGTACATGGACTAAATGCTCCAATTAAAAGACACAGACTGGCAAACTGGATAAAGAATCAAGACCCATCAGTCTGCTGTATTCAGGAGACCCATCTCACACGCAGAGACATACATAGGCTCAAAATAAAGGGATGGAGGAAGATTTACCAAGCAAGTGGAGAACAAAAAAAAGCAGGGGTTGCAATACTAGTCTCTGATAAAACAGACTTTAAACCATCAAAGATCAAAAGAGACAAAGAAGGCCATTACATAATGGTAAAAGGATCAGTTCAATAGGAAGAGCTAACTATCCTAAATATATATGCACCCAATACAGGAGCACCCAGATTCATAAAGCAAGTCCTTAGAGACTTACAAAGAGACTTAGACTCCCATACAGTAATAATGGGAGACTTCAACACTCCACTGTCAACATTAGACAGATCAACGAGACAGAAAGTTAACAAGGATATCCAGGAATTGAACTCAGCTCTGCAGCAAGCAGACCTAATAGATATCTATAGAACTCTCCACCCCAAATCAACAGAATATACATTCTTCTCAGCACTACATCACACTTATTCCAAAATTGACCACATAATTGGAAGTAAAGCACTCCTCAGCAAATGTACAGGAACAGAAATTGTAACAAACTGTCTCTCAGACCACAGTGCAATCAAACTAGAACTCAGGACTAAGAAACTCAATCAAAACCGCTCAACTACATGGAAACTGAACAACCTGCTCCTGAATGACTACTGGGTACATAACGAAATGAAGGCAGAAATAAAGATGTTCTTTGAAATCAATGAGAACAAAGATACAACATACCAGAATCTCTGGGACACATTTAAAGCAGTGTGTAGACGGAAATTTATAGCACTAAATGCCCACAAGAGAAAGCAGGAAAGATCTAAAATTGACACTCTAACATCACAATTAAAAGAACTAGAGAAGCAAGAGCAAACGCATTCAAAACCTAGCAGAAGGCAAGAAATAACAAAGATCAGAGCAGAACTGAAGGAGATAGAGACACAAAAAACCCTCCAAAAAATCAATGAATCCAGGAGTTGGTTTTTTGAAAGGATCAACAAAATTGACAGACCGCTAGCAAGACTAATAAAGAAGAAAAGAGAGAAGAATCAAATAGATGCAATAAAAAATGATAAAGGGGATATCACCACGGACTCCACAGAAATACAAACTACCATCAGAGAATACTATAAACACCTCTACACAAATCAACTAGAAAATCTAGAAGAAATGGATAATTTCCTGGACACGTACACTCTTCCAAGACTAAACCAGGAAGAAGTTGAATCCCTGAATAGACCAATAGCAGGCTCTGAAATTGAGGCAATAATTAATAGCCCACCAACCAAAAAAAGTTCAGGACCAGATGGATTCACAGCTGAATTCTACCAGAGGTACAAGGAGGAGCTGGTACCATTCCTTCTGAAACTATTCCAATCAATAGAAAAAGAGGGAATCCTCCCTAACTCATTTTATGAGGCCAACATCATCCTGATACCAAAGGCTGGCAGAGACACAACAAAAAAAGAGAATTTTAGACCAATATCCCTGATGAACATCGATGCAAAAATCCTCAATAAAATACTGGCAAACCAGATTCAGCAGCACATCAAAAAGCTTATCCACCATGATCAAGTGGGCTTCATCCCTGGGATGCGAGGCTGGTTCAACATTCACAAATCAATAAACATAATCCAGCATATAAACAGAACCAAAGACAAGAACCACATGATTATCTCAATAGATGCAGAAAAGGCTTTTGACAAAATTCAACAGCCCTTCATGCTAAAAACGCTCAATAAATTTGGTATGGATGGAACGTACCTCAAAATAATAAGAGCTATTTATGACAAACCCACAGCCAATATCATACTTAATGGGCAAAAACTGGAAAAATTCCCTTTGAAAACTGGCACAAGACAGGGATGCCCTCTCTTACCACTCCTATTCAACATAGTGTTGGAAGTTCTGGCTAGGGCAATCAGGCAAGAGAAAGAAATCAAGGGTATTCAGTTAAGAAAAGAAGAAGTCAAATTGTCCCTGTTTGCAGATGACATGATTGTATATTTAGAAAATCCCATTGTCTCAGCCCAAAATCTCCTTCAGCTGATAAGCAACTTCAGCAAAGTCTCAGGATACAAAATTAACGTGCAAAAATCACAAGCATTCGTATACACCAGTAACAGACAAACAGAGAGCCAAATCATGAATGAACTTCCATTCACAATTGCTTCAAAGAGAATAAAAGACCTAGGAATCCAACTTACAAGGGATGTAAAGGACCTCTTCAAGGACAACTACAAACCACTGCTCAGTGAAATAAAAGAGGACACAAACAAATGGAAGAACATACCATGCTCATGGATAGGAAGAATCAATATCGTGAAAATGGCCATACTGCCCAAGGTTATTTATAGATTCAATGCCATCCCCATCAAGCTACCAACAAGTTTCTTCACAGAATTGGAAAAAACTGCTTTAAAGTTCATATGGAACCAAAAAAGAGCCCACATCTCCAAGACAATCCTAAGTCAAAAGAACAAAGCTAGAGGCATCACGCTACCTGACTTCAAACTATACTACAAGGCTACAGTAACCAAAACAGCATGGTACTGGTACCAAAACAGAGATATAGACCAATGGAACAGAACAGAGTCCTCAGAAATAATACCACACATCTACAGCCATCTGATCTTTGACAAACCTGAGAGAAACAAGAAATGGGGAAAGGATTCCCTATTTAATAAATGCTGTTGGGAAAATTGGCTAGCCATAAGTAGAAAGCTGAAACTGGATCCTTTCCTTACTCCCTATACGAAAATTAATTCAAGATGGATTAGAGACTTAAATGTTAGACCTAATACCATAAAAACCCTAGAGGAAAACCTAGGTAGTACTATTCAGGACATAGGCATGGGCAAAGACTTCATGTCTAAAACACCAAAAGCAACGGCAGCAAAAGCCAAAATTGACAAATGGGATCTCATTAAACTAAAGAGGTTCTGCACAGCAAAAGAAACTACCATCAGAGTGAACAGGCAACGTACAGAATGAGAGAAAATTTTTGCAATCTACTCATCTGACAAAGGGCTAATATCCAGAACCTACAAAGAACTCAAACAAATTTACAAGAAAAAAACAAACAACCCCATCAAAAAGTCGGCAAAGGATATGAACAGACATTTCTCAAAAGAAGACATTCATACAGCCAACAGACTCATGAAAAAATGCTCATCATCACTGGCCATCAGAAATGCAAATCAAAACCACAATGAGATACCATCTCACACCAGTTAGAATGGCAATCATTAAAAAGTCAGGAAACAACAGGTGCTGGAGAGGATGTGGAGAAATAGGAACACTCTTACACTGTTGGTGGGATTGTGAACTAGTTCAACCATTATGGAAAACAGTATGGCGATTCCTCAAGGATCTAGAACTAGATGTACCATATGACCCAGCCATCCCATTACTGGGTATATACCCAAAGGATTATAAATCATGTTGCTATAAAGACACATGCACACGTATGTTTATTGCGGCACTATTCACAATAGCAAAGACTTGGAATCAACCCAAATGTCCATCAGTGACAGAGTGGATTAAGAAAATGTGGCACATATACACCATGGAATACTATGCAGCCATAAAAAAGGATGAGTTTGTGTCTTTTGTAGGGACATGGATGCAGCTGGAAACCATCATTCTCAGCAAACTATCACAAGAACAGAAAACCAAACACCGCATGTTCTCACTCATAGGTGGGAACTAAACAATGAGATCACTTGGACTCGGGAAGGGGAACATCACACACCGGGACCTATCATGGGGAGGGGGGAGGGGGGTGGGATTGCACTGGGAGTTATACCTGATGTAAATGACGAGTTGATGGGTGCTGATGAGTTGATGGGTGCAGCACAGCAACATGGCACAAGTATACATATGTAACAAACCTGCACGTTATGCACATGTACCCTAGAACTTAAAGTATAATAATAAAAAATAATAATAAAAAACAAACAAACAAACAAAAAGAATAGACATTTATTTCTCACAGTTCTGGAGGCTGTGAAGTCCAAGATCAAGGTGCCAGCATCTGATGTAGGATTTCCTGCTGCATGCTGACACGGCAAAAGGGGGAAGGGCAAGACAGGAGTGAACTCTATGCCTTCACATAGCAGAAGAGCAGAAGGGGGAGAACCAATTCCCGTAAGTCTTTTCTAATAGTAGCATTAATCCATAATTGAGTCCAGAGCCCCCATAATCTAAACACCTCCTATTAGGCCCCATCTCTCAAAACTGTTGCATTGGATATTAAGTTTCCCACACATAAATTGTGGGGCCCACATTCAAACCATAGCACCAAAAAGGAGGGCAAATCATACAATTATCATTTTATGATCAAATTTTTTAAGAGATGAAGGTATTTCTGGTATTCAATTTTGGATGACTTTCTTACCTGAACCATGATATAAGGAAAATCAAATAACATTATGTACAATATCTTTAAAAGGATTTTTCAACAATAAATACATTGTATATTTTCTTTTTAAAAATAGCTTTGTTGAGGTATAATTGATGTTCAAAAATCTGCAAATTTTATTGGTGAGTTTGGGCATATGCATACACATATGTGATACCATCACTACAATCAAGGTAATAAATATTACCATCACTTCTTAAAAAAAAAAAAAAAAGGATGCTATATCTAACTTTAACAAAAAGTAGCAACTTAGAACCACTGTGTACATTTAAAGCATGGTACAAATTGAGCACATTTCCCAAACCAAGGAACAGTGCATTGAAGGAAAAAGTAGCAGCTCACCAAAAAAAAAAAAAAAAAGTGAATAAAGAAAAAATTCATGTAAGATCAGAAATGAAGAGATCCTACAGCTCTTCTAGTCCAATCCCCACCCTAACGTGAATGGGGGGAAAAGGAAGTAGATTCTAGTCAGTCAGAATTAAAGGCAAAACCGATCCACTTTACTTTCTACTTGACAGAAAACAAGAAGCTCATCAAGGAATCCCTACAAACCGTAGCTTTAGTAGTTCCCAAAATGCAAAATTCACCTACAAATTAAATCAACTGCTAAGGGTATATAGAGTAATTTTTTTCAATATTGCCTTCCTCATCCCCAGGGGCTTTTTTATACGTTGTTTCCCCTTAATTGCCTCCAACATCCAGGAAATTTAAACCCCAGAAGTAAACCGTGTCTCGATTCATGCACAGCGTCCTTTGGAGCAGATAGTCCGTTGCTCTAAGACGTTCTTGTCACCTAAGCACCGAGTACAGCCTGAGAACGCACAACACGCACTCACACGAACTCAGACAGACAACAGGTGAGATACGGCACGTGAGGAGGAAGACAAGATAAATGAGCTTCACCGACACCCCAGATCCGACAAGAAATGACACACGCAGCCTGCTCGGGTGCAGGTGACTCCTGGAAAACAGCCAAGGGCAGCATTTGGAGAAGCAGCACCGCAGGCCAGGAGGGTCTGGGGGCTTTAGAAGGGTGGGGTGCCCCGACCGGGTACTGGGGGATTCAGAAGGGAGGGGCGCCCCGACCAGGTGCTGAGGGATTCAGAAGGGAGTGATGCCCCGATCACTTCCTGGGGGGTTCAGAGGGGAGGGGTACCCTGACCACGTGCTGGGACTTCAGACGAGAAGGTGTCCTGACCGGGTACTGGGGGCGGCAGGACAAGCCCAGGGTTCCATCATCACTTTTCACTCCCTACTCCCGAATCTCGCCCTGAAGTTGCAGCCAGTCCAGGTATTCATTTACCCTTAAAATTAAGTATCTGTGAGTAACACAAGTCACGAATCCACACAGATCTGAGTCCACAGATACCTCCCAGAGACGCCACCATCCCTTCTGGTAGAAGAGCAGCCCAGCGGCCCACGCTGCTAGGAAGGGAGACTGTCTCCAGCCTGACGCTGCAGAGTCCTCAACACAAAGTCTACCTTCGGGAACCATGCCGTCTCCTACAGAAGCAACTAGGGGCATGTAGGGTTTTTTAAAATCTTTTTTTTTCTTAAGACAGAGTCTCCCCCTGTCACCCAGGCTGGAGTGCAGTGGCTCGATCTCGGCTTGCTGCAACCTCTGCCTCTCGAGTTCAAGTGATTGTTCTGTCTCAGGCTCACGAGTAGCTGGGATTACAGGCGCCTGTCACCACGCCAGACACATTTTTTGTAGAGACGGGATTTCACCCTGTTGGCCAGGCTGGTCTCGAACACCTGACCTCACGTGATCCTCCCGCCTCGACCTCCCAAACTGCTAAGAATACCCGCATGAGCCACGGTGCCCGGCCCAGATAGCTATTTAAATTTGACTAAAATTCAATAAAATTAGAAGTTCAGTTTCTCATTTACACTTCAAGCATTCAGTTACCCACAGGCGGCCACTGACCAGAGGCTGGTAGAGATGTCACACTCCACACTGTAGAAGGATCTAAGGACGAAACGGCTCTAAGATCATCTCGACATCTTTATATTGAAGTTTTACTCTGATTATTATAGACATCAGCATTCTCCCATTTAAAAATATCAGTGCTATTGCAGTGATCAGATCAGTGACTTCCCAGCAGCTCTTCCCTTCCTGGACAGATAACTGTAGAGCATCTGCACTCTGCCTCCACACTAAGGGATAGTAGAAGCCTCCGTGTAAAATCAGGGGGAGAAAGAAAGATGAATCCCTAGTCCGCCTCTCCCCCTACGATTTTGTGAAACTCCTCTTAATATGCAGAATAACTGCCAGAGTTGCAATAAAGCAGCATCCCTTGACCAGGAAGCAACAGGGAAGCAAGAGGAGGGAGATGCCAGGGCCCTCCGTTCCCTCTGGGATCCCAGGCTCAGCCAGGACTGAGAAGGGCAGCACAGCCCAGCAGACCTGCACACCTGATGCAAACCACACACACAGCTTCCCTGGGCCTCGGACCCCTGGCTCTGCCCTCACTGGCCACTGTGGCTCTGGGTAGAGGCAGCTCCCTGAGCCCCAACACCCACAGTCAGTTCCCTCCTTGCAGGTCTCAGCTCTGCTCTCACTGCCTCCCTGATGCTTCTCATGATCATCCGCGTACCGTGTCCACTCTACCCCACAGCCCTTGCTACTGCCCACCCCACCACAGAGCCTAGCGCACAGCAGGTGCCCGAGACGCCCCAATGGGCGGGCATGCCAGGGTAGGGCTTGGAGTTCCAAGGGCTACGTCCCGCATACCACAAGTGCCCAGGAGGCTGTGGAAGGGGTCCAGGCTTCAGGTCTGCACTCAGCTTCTCCCAGCCCGAGGCCAAGAACCTAGCAAGGCAGCGCAGCTGGAAGCAGGATCCCAAACCCCCTTCCTGCTTTTCAAGAGGAAGGGGGCCTCGGGGCACAACCCCATGGGTCCTTCCTCCTACCAGGCTACCTGTCACAGCACCGACACCTTCACCGCAGGGAAACCCACTCCTGTGAGGAGAAAACCACCAAGTATCACAAGGAACCACATCCCCCGCAGCATCTCCTGAGACCAATCAACGACAGCAGCAGCTGGGCCCCACGTAGCACGCACCGACTCCGAACCCGCCACGCACACCACAATGCCGACCGTCTTGAAGCTCAGTTTCCACTCGTCAGGGCCCTCTTCCAGGAGTGCTCGGTATGTCTATCTTCCCTGGGCTCACAGAAAGGAACGAGACTCAACCCCAAGTGTGAACAGAGTCAAGCTCCCACTAGCTGTGCAGACAACCTCCCTAGCCCTGGGCTGGAAAGGGGCCAAGCGCAAATAGCCATCTTTTGCCCTCACAGGTACGGAATTCAGTCAGCTCTCTCAATGGAGTTGTGACAGGTCACTCCAGGCTCCTCAGTGCTCTGGGGTTCACCTCGGGCCACTGCACCTTTGAAACGTGGCTGTGGACTCCTCTAGGCTGCTCAGTGTCACGGCCCATTTCATTCAGACACTGCAGGCCCCTGCCGTGGTGTCAATACTCGGGACACCCCTGCCGTCATCCTCCGAGATGCTGCTGCAGCTGCTGTGATCTGAGAACAGCCATGCACAGACATCAAAGGGAGCTCTTCTCAAGTCTCCTCCTAGAGCAGTGGCTACAGTTTTGGAAGTCGTTGCACTCAATCCTGGGTGAGGCTGGCTTGGTCTGCAATCTAAGCCAGATTGCTGGGGAGACACACTCTCTTGTAACTGACAGAGGCAGAACAGATAGGTGTCCAAGTAGTGTGCATATAACCATAGTGCCCATATGCCCATACACATATGCACGTGTGTAAGACACATAAGTAGTGTGCATACCTATACATTGTACATACATGCACAGTGGAAATACACGTAGTATGGGTACACCACATACAAACATGTACATTTATACAGTACACACATACCGAGACCCAGAACGGGTCATGAGTATTAACACTGTGGAAACGCTTCCAGTTCTACCTAAGTGAATTTTTTTTCAAACTGTAATACAACTCATACAAACAGGGTTTTAAGGAAATGAATAAAGCTAGTGAAAAAAACAGTGGGAAGGGCACAACCACTTTCCCTCAGAGTTCTGGGCCGGATCGTGGAAGTTCAGAGGTTTCCTAATGCAGTACACATCAGAACTGACTCACGATGAAGAGCTCCTTACAAATTAAAAATGTGTCCTCATGTTTTGGCCTTTGAGACAAAGCCTCTTAGTTAATCGAGTTCTGACTGAATTTGACTCACCGTACTCTGGTAGATTCCTCATTTTCTGGTGAGGCAGACGAATGTCCCAGGTAGAGGGCAATGCCAGCCCTTTCAGGGTCAGCTTTTTGGGGAGCGATGTCTGGCAGAACACAATCCAACGCCATAGTAGGATCCCCCACCCAGCCACTTAGACGCTTTCAGGTACTTACTCTGCTTGTTTCCCTTTCTTGAATTCAGCTGGGGGGGAAAAAAACCCCAAAAACAAACAGCCCATGTATTTGTGTGTCTGAAAAGTTAATACATCCACATCCAACTTTCTACATGATGCATGGCAGGTATGATGGTCACCGAACAGTGGCCACTGTTGACAAATTATAAAGTCTTCTGCAAACAGGAATACAGAAGTCAAGGGAATTGACTTCACATATTAAAGCTGTCAAGGGTGCTCATCAAAAATGTACTTAGAGGTTTTCCTTTAAAGTTATTTTAGAAGATTTTTAAGTTGCAATACTTAAAAGCCTGTGGGAAAAGAAAGGATACAGGTATCTGGAAGATTTATACTAAATGATTTTCATGTCTTTTTGATAAAGTTAAATAAGGTCAGCCTTGAATTAATGAGTTCCGCTACTCTGAGGCTGTGGATGGAATCCATACCACCACCAGACAATTGAATAAACAGCAAGGCTGCACACACAGGACGCAGGCAGTGAGCCAGCCTGACTAGTTGTCAGCTTCTGGGTCAGTTCTACCCAGTTCTGCCCAAGCCCCACTGGAGATAAAAACCTGCCCTTTAGAAGCCTTCAATCCCCACCTTTCAAAATCTAATCCTCTTCAACTGAGGCCCGAGTCTAAAAATCTACTGACATCTTAGCACCTGTTAGGCCAGCTGTCCCCCAGCCTTTTTGGCACCAGAGATGGGTTTCATGGAAGACAATTTTTCTGGGAGCTGGTTTTGAATTGCAACTGTTCCACCTCAGGTCAGGCGTCGGATCCTCATAAGGAGCACCTCCGAGATCCCTCACATGCAGTTTACGATAGGGTCCCAGCGCCTAGGAGAATACGCGGCTTATGATAAGGTCCCAGTGCCTAGGAGAACATGCGGCTTATGATACGGCCCCCGCACCTAGGAAAACATGCAGCTTACGAACAGGTATTACACCTAGGAGAACAGGTATTAAATGAGTTGGTAAAGCCAAAATCCACCGGATCTACCACTCCAAAACAAACAAACACCACTGCCCAATATTGATGTGAGCCAAAAACATGAAGTCCTGAGGGCCCACACTGACCACAACCAGACACCACTTCTGCAAGAAGCAAGCACGAGCCTAGAGATCACCCGTGATGACCCAGGAGAGCAGTTTGAGCAGAGGCAAACGTGAAGGAGAGGTACATGGGCCAGGGTGCTGCGTGTGCCCGTCTTTGTGACCTCACTGAGATTGTTGACCTCTGGCCCTTGGTGTCCGTCCTATGGAGGAGGTAGCCCCCAAATCCCTGCCTCCCTTCAGCACTGACTGAGGCGGCCCTGACGTCTCCCCAGGGCTGACTGCTTCTAAATCCTGTTAACTGCACACCCACATAAAAAAACACACACACAAAAAAATCAAGTACACAGACAGGAAAAGAGAAGTATGTGAATCCTCCCTTATTCAACAGGCATTTAAAAAGTAACAGGAAAATTGTGATAGTCTTTAAACAACCACCAGCTATCACGTCCTCTTGAAATGTTTTAGCTAACCAGGAACATCTTTACCAAGTACCTGTGTGTTCAGGAAATCAGTTGACAGATTCCAAATAACCTCGGAGCCTGCGACTTGACCCCCACTCACACGCATCACCTCTCAGAGGAACGTGTCCTGGACACCTTTCAAATGGTGAGGAACAGGAACAAGCGTAGCTTTCCCTCAACACCACAAAACAAGCTCGACCCCGAGGAGCCTGGAGAACAGCGACCTTTGTTTAGATGCTTTACCACTGACCTTGTCAGAGCGAACGTTTCCATCCAACACCGCCCAGTGTTTTACTTTCCCTGGGATACCAGCAGCCGTCAACCCTCAACAAGCTGGAAACAGAGGCCAAGCTGACAGGAGGCCTCTCTCTATTCCCTACTGAATTCGCTCAGGACACGGATGTTCCCAAACACACACGGCCCCGAGTATTCCACACCTGGAGAACATTCAAACAACAGACGCTGCAAAGACGTTCCCCTAAACAGAAACTCAGTTTCTAACTTCCCTTAGGGAAAAATATGAGGCCCAGAACTTTCCAGAAAATCAAGTGTGGGAGGAAGCCACTCACCTCTGGCACTTTCTAACCCTGCCTTCCCGCAGGTGCTCAGGGATGCCTCCGCGACAGCCCCGTCCACCCAGGACGGCAGCAGGCCTCAGGGCAGCCAGCACCTGGGCAGCTGGCGAAGCAACCCCAGGGTGAAAACGTCATCCCAGGCACCACTTCCCGGAGCCCCTCAGCAAGAAAAACAGAGGCGGGACAGAACCGAGGGCTGATTCGAGGCTGGGGAGCCACAGACCCGCACAGCTCAATCATCGGACATGCTCTTCTGTGGACAGAGCCCAGGGAGAGGCCAGCACAGAGACCCTTGTGCCGGCTCCATGGACCAGCGTCCTCCAGGGCTGCAAGTTTGTGATCACAGCTTCAGAATTTGGTTCCAGAATCTTCCAAAATCAAAAACACACCAAACTGTAAAGCTGCCAGGACAGCAGGGCCCAGGAGTACGCTCAGAGGAGGACCACGTAGAAACCCCACACACAGCACACACGTGTGCATGCTTACTCCACACATGCCACCGCTTCACCCAATACTATACATGCAAACGCATGTATGCACTCCATACACACCCTCAAATACACCCACCAAATGTGATGCGTGTACACTCCACACACACCCTCAAATACATACGACACACATGAACATGCTCACTCCACCCACACCTGCTAAATACACTCACCACACACGCACAAATGTGACACACCTGCACACTCATTCCAGACATCACACCCCTCACCAAGTACACAAGTATACACACCCCCAGTCCAGAACCTGCAGACTCCACAAGCTTTGGTTTCCCCCACTGTTTCTCTCATCACATGAGATCCACACACAGGTGTCATTTACTGACATCTAACACCCAGGGAGGCCCTTAGACAGAACTGCAGTCACAAGTCGACTTCATTCAGGCATTCATCACCAGCCTCCTGAAGCCATCTCCTGTCCCTACGGGGAGCGGGGGCCGAGACCGGAGACGTCACTGGGCTTACAGATCCCCAGGCTGGCAACCCAACGAAATCAAGAGGGCTTGGCCACGGCCCTGGAGGGAGACGGCTACTGGCTCAGGTATGCAAAATATGAGTCCTCATTTCCATACAGTGTCACCTACAACAGCGTCAGGTGAAAGCCAGTGGTTTGGCATTCCTGGGATAGACAGTCCTGGAATTACAAGGGAAGCTTTTCACTCCTTCCCTCTGAACACATGAGGTCCATGGTCCCCTCATATCTAACACTGGGAATCCGAATCGGTGACTCGTTGCCACCTGAGAACCACCCAAAAGGATCCACACACCTGCTACAACAGCAGCACTGCACCTGGTCTGCAGGGGAGCAAAGCAAATCCCACCTTTATGACTAAAACTGGATTACCCCGACACTGGCAGCCTACAGTGTGTATATCGTCAAACCCCCACATCTGCGCCACCTGCAACAGGAACACAAGCCCTTAGTCCCGGGTTCTCAGGACTGCCTCTGAGGTGGATGCTGGCACCCTTCTCATCTCCCAGTGGAGAGGAGAGAAGGCCAGGGTCAGGGCTGGTGTATCAGGAGGGTCGGGGTTCAAACCCCATCTGCCTCACAAAGCAGCCCTTCCCGTTCAAGTGACTTCTATCATCAGCCTTAAAATGTACCACAGTTACCAGCAATTCTGAGTGCCGTTCCTTCGGACGTCATAAGCAAACATTTTGTTAGAAAGATTTTGCCAAATCTGCTTGCAAAATCCTGTGTTATGAAATGACTAATGAAAATTTGAGCTATGAAATAAAGCACATAGTTAAATGAATCCCAAAATGACTATCGCGAAGAAAGTTTTAATTTGAAGTGAAAAATATCCTCTAAATGACATCAGCCAGAATTATCAATCATTACTGATCCCATGTTTTATGAATTATACAGCATCATCTCAGATATGAACTTAAAACCGTTAGCTGAATGCACATTTCAGCACAACCAAAGTTCTGCTATATTAAGTAGCACAGGTGTCTCTGGAGAGGATTTTAATTGAGACTACAAACAATGCGCATGATTGTGGTAAGAGGTTTCATGCTGGCTGTTCTCCAAGGTGCGACACAGAGAAACACCACTAACCTCAAAGAAACCTGCTGCTCTGTAATGAGATGAGAGATGAGAGATGAGAGATGATGTGGATGGACTACTGTAAATATTTGAAAAGGAGAAACAATGCAAGGAAAGAATCGTATCAGTTGCCCTTCACATCCTTAGAAAAAAATATTTTTCTTTTGGGATGATTTAAAAAGAAAATGACATTTCTGGATTTTTTTTTTTTTTTTAACTTTTCTTTCTGAGACAGGGTCTTGACTCTGTCGCCAAGATTGGAGTACAGTGGAGCAATCGCAGCTCACTGTAGCCTTAAGTGATCTTCCCACCTCAGCCTCCAGAGTAGCAGGGACCACAGGCACGCACCACCACACTCAGCTAATTTTTCTGTTATACAGATGGGGTCTTGCTATGTTGTCCAGGCTGATTTTCAACCCCTTCACCTCAAGTGATCCTCCTGTCTTGACCTTCCAAAGGTTTAGCCTAAGCGACCATTTCTTATCGGAAAACAGACATTAGAGCAAATGCATTTCTGTAAGATTTTCTACCTCTTTTCACTGGGGAAAAGGTAACTTGCCTCCAAGGGTTGGAGACAAAGACGTTACTGCAGACAAGAGCGCTGTGCATCCCAGGAACCGCTACACCACGAGGCACGGCCGTGCACACTGGACGCCGGAGTAACACACGAGGCTAGCACAGGCCAATGCTGGCCCTCTCCAGAAGCAGGTCTATCCTTCCTCCTCTCCTCAGCCCCCTCTCCCTTCAGGCCTCAGTGGCTGCTGACAGAGGAGAGGCCACAACTAGAGGAGGCTCTCAACTCCACCAGGGACAGGAGCCCCAGACGCTGGGGACTCAACTGCTGCCCTCCGTGCCCACCTCCTTCTGGTTCAGCCTTCTCAGGAGCCAGGCGTGGCCACTTTGACCCTCTTTCCCTTCTGTGGCTCCTACAAAAACCAGTTCAGCGAGCCCAGGCTGCCTCACACTCCAGGGACACCCGGCACAGGCCCCCTCCATGTCCTTATCCAAGCTCCTGGGGCCAGAAGGGTCTTGCAGTATTTCACTTTCCAGTTGAGCATCCCCAGCCTGAAATCCAAAGTGCTTTGAAGAGTATTTCCTTCGAGTGTCATGAGGAAGCTCAGAATGTTACAGGTTTTGGAGCATTTTGGAGTAGGGACTCTCAGCCTAAATTTGAACCTCTTCAAGGAAGCCACACATTGAAGGCCCCGATGTCCACCCTACACAATCCCAGCGCACCCTCTGAAGTCCTCAGCAACAGATTTTCTTTCTTCAAAAATAGCCACAAGTCACAAACTCACACACAATCACAGAAGGGGGTTGTGGACACCCGCACAGACGATGAAATTTAACTGTCACATTTTTACCTGGGTAATTTAAAGTCATTCCTCAAAACACACCTGTTTTACTGAGTTGCATTTTAAGGTGAACACACACAAATCATTTCAGGGAAACGTCTCTTTAGGCTGCGTGTGGTTTCTTGACTCCCGTGAATAACTCAGCGTTCACCCTCACTTCTCAATAAGGGAGAAGATGCAAAGAAATCTGTTAAAGACATGAAAACAAGTTTAAGAAGGGTTTGAAAGTTTCCTCCTGTCCCCCCGGAGGGGAGAGGAGGACGCCTGGAAAGCTCATGGGGGACAGGAGCACAGCCTCCTCGGTGTGCCATGGACGCCACCTCGCCAAGCCTTGGAGAGGATGATGCCTGGAAGGCTCACAGGGGTGGGAGCACAGCCTCCTCAGTGCTTTCTACACTCAGCAGCTTCAGAAATTCCCGTAGAAGCAGAACACATGAGAACTGAGACTGGAACACCCCAAAGAAAGGGGACGAGGGGTCAAAAAAAGCATTCGATCATTACCAAGGAGCGCGGGCATGAAGCCGCTTCAAAGACCATGTGAGAAGTCACTCATAGGCGTTTCAGAAAATAAGGGTAGCGTGAGATTGCTCGATCAGCTCAAACAGGCTGCCGTCCCTCAGGCCACGAAGTCCCTGAGATGAGCCTCTCACTGAGCAGAAATCACTCACATCTCTGCCAGAGAAAGTACTACAAGCCGACACATAACCTCATGAAACCTGGGCTTCAGCCCGTCGACAACAGTGAGTCTGACACGGTACATCCCTCCAGATGGTTAAAGACCCCAGGGGTTCATCAGACAACCTCGAAGGGCTGTGTCTCTCCAGCCCCTTTTCCAAGTTCTGGATGATTTTTCCTAATGTACTATAAGCAGCATGTTCCAGTAGAGGCGTCATTAACTGACTCTGGGTCCTCTTAACTTTGAAATTAGAAACACACTTGGCCAGGCACGGTGGCTCATGCCTGTGATCTCAGTACTTTGGGAGGCTGAGGCAGCTGGACTGCTTAAGTCCGGGAGTTCGAGTCCAGCCTGGGCAACATTGCAAAACTCCATCTCTACAAAAAATACAAAAATAAGTCAGGCATGGGGACACGTGGAACATGTGCCTGTGGGTCCTGGCTACTCAGGAGACTGAGGCAGGAGGATCGCTTGAGCCTGGGAGGTTGAGGCTGTAGTAAGCCGTGCTCACACCACTGCCTGGGAAATGAAAAGGTTTTTTTTTTTTGCCTGTCTCAAAAAAACCAAAGAGAAAAAGAATTATATACCTGACTAACCCAAAATAAAAGAAGCCTTGTGGAATGACCTGAAACATAGCTGCAAATTCTGGCAGGGCCTCCCCTGGCTTGATTTGTGATGAGTGTAGGACCACTCTGAAGGATAGGACCCCAGGCATCTTCCGAGACTAGACCTTACAGTACAACTTCCCTTCGCTGGACAGAACACTGGCCTTGGAGCCTGGGACCCCCTGCGGCACTGCCACCATCCCGAGGCCGCCATGGCACAAGCAGGCCCTACCATCATGAAGCCTGGGACGTCCGTCAGATCAGTGCCACCCACCTGAGGCCGCCATGCCAGGGGAGCCTGGACGTCATGAAGCCTGGTACATCCTAGGGCAGTGCCAGCAACCCGAGGCCGCTGTGACACAAGGGGGCCCTGGTGCCACTAAGAGGCTACACAGCAGGTCCAAGCCCAGGCCAGGAGTGAAGAGGCTCCACATCCTTTCCATCCCTCCAGCTGAGTCCACAGATGTCTTGGAGCAGAAATGCATCACCTTCAATGTCCACGGGTAAGTTTTTGGGCACAGAATCTGGAAGCTTAAAAGATGGTTCTGGGCTGGTTGGTTGCCAGCTGGGATCTGTCCTCTTTCCACACAAAACCTGGCTCACACCAAGCAGCGTCTAAGTCCTGGACGACCTGCTAAACACAAGTGCAGTCACAAAGCGGAGAAACTGGAGGGGGCCGGGCTGTGCTCCAGTGGCACCAGCGTTTCTCAGGAAGACCCCGGGCATTACAGGGTTCAGGGCAAGGACTTCCTGGCATCCAGGACATGGAACAAGAACCCATTCCCCAGTCCTGTTGAATATGAATCGGCTAAGGGCCGATTCCTTCCCTCGGAGGACTGAGCACCGCCCCACAACACCTTGGTATGGGTATGTTATTACATACGTTGGTATGGGTATGTTATTACCCATACCAAAGTAACAACAAGCCCGTTACCAGCAGGAGGCTGGTGATGAAGACATGAGGACCAGATGACCACGAGGGATCCTGACAGATCATCCCTGGCACCGAGCAAGGGGCGGACAGTACTCCCTGTTCCTGACGCAGCAGCCGTGGCACTGAGCGACGGGTGGCAGCATGGCCTGTGCCCCTGCAGATGCAGAGGGATGTGAGGGCGGCGCAGGCTGGGCTTGGAGGCTATGGTTATCTGTCAGTTTAGAACAAGGCCTAGGGAGGTGGGAGGCAGGCCTGGGAGGGTCACCTAGCAACCAAGCTCCTCACCCACACAACCGCACCAGGCTGAGCTGAGCAGCACACACAAACACGGCTAATTCTCCCCAAAAAGAAGACGGAAGGCAGCACACTGCCACACCAGGCGCCCTGCAGGCGAGAAGATTGAGGGGAGCCAGAGGTACCTTTAATCTTGCTTGCATGGTGGAGGGAGAGGAATAATGCCACTCACTTGAGTGTTGCACAATTCTTTCTAGCACTGAGTGGCACAAAACAAAAATTATAGATGCTTCCTCAGATAAATGTTTCTGAAGAACGGAACATAAGTTATGTTCAAGAAATAGCATTATGAATACCTCAAGTGCTTCTGTTTTCAATCATCTCAGAGTAATTCTATAAACCCGGGAATGTCTCACCCAACTCTGGGATCACAGCCCAGGTGACGTGGGCACACACATCCTGAAGCTCCATTGCTCACCTAAAGTGGGGCGAGTGAAAATGATCCTGGGTATAATTTACACGGACACAGAAAGGTGGCTGAGCCCCAAACCCCTAAACCAGGAAGACCAGCGTCCTTCAGGGGCCTCACCTCTGTCCTTTCCCAGCCTCTGGGAACCACCACTCTGCTCTCTACTGACACAAACGCCCCTCCAAGGTACAACCAGGAAGATCATCATTCAAAACTGAGGAACGTGGCAGAACAAAGCTGTCAGGAGATTTTAATCACCAACACCACTTGTTACATGACCCAAAGATGATTAAAATCCCAGGCCCTTCAAGACTGAATGTTATCTATACTTAAATGCATTTAATCACCATATTGGGGGGTTATTCCTTTGTTTTGCTGCAAATATATCCAACTGCTATAAAAGGAAAAGGCAACTTGTTAACGAAGCTTCTTGGAGTGTCTCAACAGGCCTCGAGGTAGGATAAAAGGCAGGACCTCCTGGCAGAAATGCTCAGCTCTGAGGTCAGGCGGAGTTCTTGAGCACCAACAAAAGCAAAATAAGGTCGAAGACCACACCCCACTTTCCTCAATCACATCTTCATTCCATGTTTCCTTCTGTTTCTCGCGACTTCACTGGGAGAGAGAAATTGTGCTGAAAGAAAATGGAAACACACACATACATAGAAGACCCTGCAGATGCTGAGAATGGGTGCAACTATCACAGTCCGAATGTCCTTTCAGGGCCATCTAACCTGGCTGGGATCCAAGTATCCAAGTGCAGGATTGTATATCAGACCCGTGAAGCCAGGAGTACAGCCACTGAATGGCAGTTTTCCACCCCACGGAAACCAGCCTTCCTAGGGGCTTCCTCGGGGACCACCGACCTCACGCCACCACCCCTCAACTATTTCAACTAACCTACATCATGGCAGAGGCCTCCCTAGGCAAACCAGCCCTGCCCAAGTCCTGCTTCATGGCAAACCCTCCAAACAAACGTCCTTGGCCACCTCCGGGAGGCTGTGATCGGAAGGTGCCCTCATTTACCTCTGTGGCTCTGAGACATTTAACTAGAGCCCAACACATTTCTTCCTGTTCACATAGTATTGAGTTAAAAGATTTTTATGAGTAAACTTTCACTGGGAAAAATACCATTTCAGGAGCCCCAATGACCACAATGAAAATGTTTTTACCTTCCCTTACGTGACATCGGCAACGCCAGGTCCAGGAAACGTTCTGGATCTCAGATAATGGCATATCCACTCATAGTAAGTCTTGGTCTTGTTTCACAAGCTATCAAATGCTGCCCAGAAGCAGGAAAAACCCCACAACGTGGCAGGGAGGGGCGACCAGCGTGAGTTCTAAGGCCAGACCACCTGGGTCTGCTGACAGCGTAGTTAAAGGGCAAACAGTGCAGGTTCTAAGGCCAGACCGCCCGGGTCCCGCTGACAGTGTGGCTTCAGGAGTTTCCTAAACCCTCTGGCTCTCCAAGTTTCATGTCAGAAAAATGCAGTGATAACCGTGTCCACCTCGTTTAAATATGTATATATACACCCACATATATATAAATACACACACGTATATATATACATACACACACACACACGCACGTATATATACTCTAAACCTACAGCCCTATAAAGGTCATTAATCCTAGTTATCCTCAAGGCATTGAGCGATCAATAATGAGCCATCCCCCTGCTGCTGACCTGCCTCAGCCCCACCCTCCGGAAACCCCGCATCCACACCAGCCACACAGGATGAGGTCAGGGAAGGAGCAGGACTGTGTCTTGGGAACTTAAACGCTGGAAACTGAGTTAAATCAGTGCCGCTCAAATCTTCTCACCAACTATCTTGTTAAATTGGGAGATTCCATCTCTGGGGATCTTGAAGGAATCTGAGGCTCTACATTGAGTGAGGTGAGCACTCGTGCTGCAATGAGACGGCAGGGAAAGCAACCGAATCCGGGGTCGCAGCTGCCTGAGGCTTGGGTCCCACCGGGAAAGTGGCACCAGGGCCCTCAGGACAGTGGCGGAGATCCCAGGAGGCAAGTCCCGGTGCAGAGACTCATGGACCCAAAGATTGCTCCAGGGCCAGGAGGGGCTGCTGCGCTGACAGCCACGAGGCAGGCAGCCTTCGAGCTCCTCCAGCTGCCGTCCGGCAGGCAGGGAGGACAGTGCCCAGACCACCCCGGGGCTCCCCCAGCCTGCCAGGCTGGTACTCTTACTCCAGCCACTGACAAGAGTCCCCATGTTCCAAGCTAGGTGGAAACAGTGCCTCAGGCCTCGGGGCACATGCACCCCCCTGCAGGGCCACTCCTACCCAACACCTGGTGATGGCTATTCCCACACATCCCCAACTCACAGCAAAACTCAAAAATGAAAGTCGGAAGATGCTGCCAGGAAACCAATGCTCAAGAAGCAACTCCAGAGTGACTCTTCCTAGAGCTATTGCTATTGAACGTCTTTAAAAACATTCCCAGGGTGACTTCCTAGAGCTATTGCTATTGAAAATCTTTAAAATTCTTCATTTCAGAATTAACTTTTATTACACTGTCTTCCATATTCTACCAAGACTCTAGAAAACAAAACCGTTACAATTTCCAACTCTATCTTATAGCAAATTAGAAATACGCGTTTCCTCAAAGGATTCTACGTGTTTCCTTGGCAAAATCCTTTCCATTCCCCATACTACTGCCCGCAACAGGGAAGGCTTTTCCAACCCAACCCAACCGAACCCAACCCAATCGAACCCAACCCAATCGAACCCAACCCAAGGGCCCTGAGACAGGCCCCTAATGAATCGTCTACAAACTCTTGAGACAGGCTTGTCCTGACAAATCATCTGCAAACTCCATCATCCATTATAAACAGTACCGAAAATGAGCATATTACCACTTTTTAAAAATTACTGTAAAGTGGACAGTGTTCAGTTCTGTGAATTTCGGCACAAATATTCCCATAATCATCATCACACAAGCAGAACAGTCCAACAGCCCCAAACCCACTCACGGGGCCTCATAAGCATAACCTCTCATTCCCAGCAACCACCCTCTCTGTGTTCTCCCATCCCCGGGTCTGTCTTTTGCGAGTGTTGTCGCAAAACACTCGCAAACTCAAGATTTCCGGGGCATCGTGCTTGGAGGTGCACCCGGGGTGTGCAGGCGCCAGCTTTGACTCATACACATTTCGATTAAACAAGATAATTTACACCCTGACCATGCCAGGTAAGAGGTTTACTACAATCTTTAAATAGAGCCAGAGGCTACAGTCTGCTCCTACACAACACCATGTCTCTACAAGTTCGATGGGTTTTTACTTTCCATGTCTTCACTTGCCTAGTGCTAGAAAGCAGATTAAAAACAGAAGGAACCCAGAAACACTACTGAATGAGACTCAAATATCTTGCAGTCATCATCCTGATGAGATGTTTATTAAACAGAAATGTCCTCCCCTGTAGAAAGCAGCACACATCAACACACACCAATAACTGTCGCCAGCATTCCAGATCATCTTCCCTTCCATGGCCACAGTGCAGGGCAATGGACCACGCACACCTGCAGACCCACGGAAAGCGGGGTGACACGGCCGATTCTTGCAGCGAGCAGACCAGGGTGCACTCAAAGTGCATCTCTTTCCAGAGGGCCGCCACGGAAAGTTACACATTTATTCCACGAGTTAATGGCACTGCACCAAACATTTCTGTAGGATTCTCTAAGCAAGCTTTTCCTTCTGCCTAAAATGTCCTGACACAAACTGAAAAAGCTCTTGGAGCTGCCAAAGACTTCAATATCCCCTTAACTAGTGTCATGCACGCCCGTGTGAAGAGACCACCAAACAGGCTTTGTGAGCGCAACATGTCTGTTTATTTCACCTGGGTGCAGGCGGGCTGAGTCTAAAAAGAGTCAGCGAAGGGAGGTAAGTGTGGGGCCGTTTTATAGGATTTGGATAGGTAAAGGAAAATTACAGTCAAAGGGGGCTTGTTCTCTGGCGGGCAGGAGTGGGGGTCACAAGGTGCTCAGTGGGGGAACTTTTTGAGCCAGGAGGAGCCAGGAAAAGGAATTAAAAAAAAAAAAAAATCATCGCTGAAGGCAAGGACCGGCCATTTTCACTTATTTCTGGTAGAATGTTATCAGTTAAGTCCAGGCAGGGCATTTGCACTTTTGTGATTCTTCAGTTACTTCAGGCCATCTGGGCGTATATATACGTGCAAGTCACAGGTGACGCGATGGCTTGGCATGGGCTCAGACACCTGACAACTATAGTCTTTACTTTTAAGGTGTGGGGTCAGATCATATAATCCCCAACTAAGCTCCTGATGCTGTGTGTGGCATCCAGCAACAGCACGTTCCATTCCTGGATTACATTTGACTCAAGAGTCCACAGTGAGAACGATTTCTGGTGAATGAAACACCAGGCAGGAGGGTGATTCCGCTGGGCAGCTCTTCACACACAACCCAGGAGCTGAGGGGAGAGGAAGAGGCCCACGCGCGTCCACCGTGCTCACGCCCCCTTGGAATGCGCGCCATTCCTAGAGACCCGGACCCAAGGGAAATCTGACCTGAAAATGGGCAAACCGTCACTTTGGCAGAGGGACAAGGACTCGGGGCCACAACTTGACCTCACAGCAACACAAGGGCAGACACAGCACCCCAGGACACCCTCCCCACCCAAATTCAAGGAGGAAAACCAACCCCCCGCCCCCTTGCGGAAACCCCCGGCTGCTGGAGCAGACGCCTGCAGGCGTGGGCAGCCTCTGCCGTCCCACATTCCGGGCTCAGCACCTGTGCCTCAGCCCTGGCACTGCTCGCCACACCCACAGGTATACCAGGAGGGACAGGTCCTAAGGTCTCCACTGCACCAAAGCCTGCAAGGCAAAGGGGCAGCTCCTTCCAGTAGGAGTCCAGAAGCACACACTGCACCAGCGTCACAGCGTGAGAATTCTCCCCTCGGTCTCCAAGTCTCCAGTCTGTTGCCCGCCACGGTCTTCTGCCAATGGCAAGGCCCAAGCTGGGCGGCACGTTTGGTTCTCACCATTTCCCTTGTCAACATCAATACTGCAAACATATCCAATTCATCCTGTCACTAAAAATGAAATAATCCGCCATCTCCATCACAAATGACGCAACCAGGTTTCCATTACCGGGGTGTTTTTTGTTTTTTTTTTCCCCCTCTATTTTCAGATGGAGTTTCTGCTCTGTCGCCCAGGGTGGAGTGCAGTGGCGCAATCTCGGCTCACTGCAACCTCTGCCTCCCGGGTACAAGTGATTCTCCTGCCTCAGCCTCCCAAGTAGCTGGGATTACAAGGTGCCTGTTACCATGCCTGGCTAATTCTCATATTTTCAGTACAGACGGGGTTTCACCATGTTGACCAGGCTGGTCTGGAACTCCTAACCTCAGGAGATCCACCTGCCCCCTCCTCTCAAAGTGCTGGAATTATAGGTGTAAGCCACCATGCCCAACCATTACTGGTGTAATTTCTAAGCCACTCTCTCACACCCACTCCCATTTTTTTTTTTTTTAAGAACCAGCTTTATGGTTATATTTTTTCCCAGAGAACCAGTTACCCATTTCAAGTACAAATAAGACACGGTGTTTAAAAACCAAAAATTCCAGCTTACACAGAAGTCTCCAAATACCCAGTCGATTTGAGCCTTGAGAATAACATCAAGCTGTTGGCTGAATACAACTTCCCTTTCCATCTGTCTGCCTGTGAGTTAGACACAAGGACGAAGCCACGAGCTAGGGACATAAAGGCAGGAACCACCAAGGCAGCCGAGACTCCAAATAAAAGCTCGAAGGACCAACACAAATGCACCACACCCTGCACGCCCTCCTCTCCTTCCTTTTCTGAATTTCCAGAAGATGAAACAGGGACCTCCTCAGACGTCCCATGGTGCAGGCGGCCAGAGGGGAAGGCGGCAGCAGCCTGAATGAGGTGACCAGGAAATCACATTCCACAAACAGAAATTTTCCATGTGCTTTACATCCTCTGTCTCTGAAGAACTATGCCACTCTGACAGTCGCTAGAAAACCAGCTTCAAGTATCATTTCCCATTTCAAGCAAAGAAAACAGTGGTGGGGTGTGAGGGAAAAACATAGCCATGTGTTCTGGGCTATTAAATAAGGTTTTTTCTGTTATAAACATATAATTTTACATTCTCAGTTTTCTGTATAATTGATATGCTTCCTAATTAGCAGACATAGTAATAAAAAGTGAATTCCAAGTGTAAGATCGGAGGACCCGTTCACATGGCTTCAGGTTCTGCTACCGGGTTTCAACTTAAGAAAATGGTTCTATGTGTTGCTAACAAGGCCTGAGAGTCTGTGTGTGAGTCTGTGTGGCTGTCATCAGGGTTCGTGTTGGCTCCGTAGCAGAGGATGTTACACTGTTACTTTATCTTCTACAAAAAGTCCTGAAAAAACGAAGGCTGAATAGACATATACACCCTCCCAAAATAATCCAAATGTCCACCGATATGAAAAACAGATGAATTACGGTTTCCATCATGGAATATTCCTCAGCAGTGAAAACAAACTATAGCCACAGGTGCCAACTAGGATAAAGAAAACCTTTTAAACACGTTTAAAGTGAACTGACTAGGCGGAATTCCTCGATTACAGGCCTCTGCTCCAAAAGGGTACTGTTCTGAATCCTGTGATGTAGAATGATAGTTAACAACCCTGTTTCGGGGCACATCTAGAAAAAAACAAAATAATGACTACACAATTTTAAATTCTTTGTAAATTATAACTATTACTATGAAAATTCTAAAAATGTGAAAATCTTCCCAACTGTTGTTGGACAAGCTTCAAAATAAATACCCTGGCATTGCTTGCCACACCCACAGGTGTGCCAAAATAAATGAAAATATAGCCCAAGTTAGTAGAATCGAAACCTGAAGATGTACGAGCCGTCCCTGCCTCACTATCTATACATGGTGTAGAAATTTAAGAGCAGGTAGTGACACTCCAATGCAAGGCTCAAACCAGCTGGGTATTTGGAAACTTCTATGCAAATTGGCATTTTCGGTTTTTAAACACGGTGTTATTTGTACTTCAAACAGGTAACTGTTTGGTTCCCTTGGAAAAAATATAGCCATAAACCTGGTCTAAAAAAAAAAAAATACGGGAGTGGGTATGAGAGAGATTAGCTTAGAAATTTTAAAAGTATCAGCAGGGAGCAGTGGCTCATGCCTGTCATCCCAGCACTTTGAGAGGCCCCTTGGGCCTTTGAGGACACCGGTCTCCTCTGCTGCCTTCATGGTGCACTAACCCTAGGATATTCACTGGGTTTCCACCCCTGTCTCATTTAACATCCCAAGGGTGGTCTTCATCCTCGTCTGGGGCTCAGCTCTGCCCCAATTTCCTAAATCTCTGCCTTCAGAGCCTGAAAACACCCACGCCCAGGGTCACCCTAAGTCCACGTTTACCCCAGAGAGTCCCAATTTTATGTTTTCCCAGCATCGCCTTAGTGATCATTTATCCTGTAAATTCCAACTGCCTCCACACCTCACCCTTGCTGTCTCCCAGCAGACCCCACTCAGATGCACATGCCCCAGACCCCACACCCAGGTCTGTGCATGCTGCCCTGCTCTGCCCATGTGGGGACCACCTCTCTTTCTTGAGAAATCAGCTGGCGATCATCTCCTTGTGGAGGGCTGCCCTGACTTCCAACTCTCTCCAGCAAAGGCAGAAGCCATCCTCGGTACTTCCC
This sequence comes from Theropithecus gelada, assembly GCF_003255815.1. NCBI lineage: Eukaryota > Metazoa > Chordata > Mammalia > Primates > Cercopithecidae > Theropithecus > Theropithecus gelada. The sequence goes on from NW_020257980.1 coordinate 25,752, forward strand.
CAAAACTCAGGCCAAGTATGAAGATGGCGCAGATGCTAGCTGTGCCTGGGATGCCATGGGCAGGGTCCCCAGATGCTCTGCACATGGCCCGGGGCACCGCCTGAACACAGCAAGTGCTGAAGAAACAAAACTGACGTGTGCTGACCTCTAATAGGGCCTCCTTCACCATCCACATCTGTCTCCCCTCTGGACAGTAAAATCCACAAGACATGGAGGGCTTGTCTCACTCATCTTCAAACTCCCTGGGTCACCCTGGTAGGTAAAGGGGACTCAAATGTCTTCTGAAGGAAGCAGCTGGTTAGCTGCCAAGTTAAAGGGCCTCTGAAATTCAGAGCTCTGCATAGGAGTCCAGCACACTTTATTACGAATGACCCCAACCATGGCAGAAGTGGCCGTGGAACCAGTGCTAACCAATTCAGGGTTTGTTCACTGTTTCTCAGTTCATTATCACAACTCATTCTCACAGAGCAGCCGCGCACAGATCCTCAGATGTCTACACAGAGTGGGACGATGGCACCGAGTCACGTGAACGTCCTGTTGCAGACTGGGAGACACCGGTCAGACACGGACCCAGGCAGAGCACAGACTTCGCGTTAAATTGGCTCCGTGTAAACAGCACTCCCTGCCAGGCCCTTTCCTATCCGCACAGCTTCTACAAATTCAACTCTCGCACCTGACACCTAAGAATACTGCACACCCCCATGTGAACTCCCCATTTACCTCCCAAAATGACCCGGCATGGCCGAGTACAAAAAATTTCAACTTAAGGGAACTGGAGGGCATGTGGGGCTTTCTCGAGTCCCTGCTGCCTCCTGATGGGAAGGCCCAATGCTTTACACCCCTAGTGAAGGGCGGGTCTCTTTGGCCCCCTGGCTTTGACCTGGAGCTTAAATCAGCATTAACTAATTTCACTTTCCAGGACCAACTTCAAAGGCCTGCAAAGCCAGAGAAGGGAGAAGAGTTGAAACACGCCCTCACCTCAGACCTGCTGCAAGCACGTACTTCTCAGATGCATCCCAAGGTGCACAGCGTGTCCGTTGCCTGTTTCACATCCACTGACCTGCAGATCTTCTATGTGGCATCAGCCTCCTGGGCACTGGAAACAAGAGGAATAATGGCAAGTCCGCTCTGCAGCAAAGGTGAGGAAAAGGGACCCAAAGCAATGGAACTGACCTTTTTCTGACAGTCTCAAAACAGAAGGAAAATACTGTACAGCCAACTTCCCCTCACGCAGGTTTATTTACCTGTGACTCAGAGGCCATGACAGACAACTTCAGGTTCTCACCAATTCCTATTTTCCCCATCCAGGAAGCCTTTGTTTTTAGTATCATATGAACTTGCCATTTTGTAGGCCAAAAACTGCAAATATTGGCAGTTTCCTACAGTTCAACCGAATAAAATATGATCATGGCCTTTTTTGAAACCATGAAGAAAAGGTGGATATCTCAATATGTGTTTCCAGATTGGCTTTGTTCCTGAAGCACTAACTCTGTCCACTCAGGATTTTAGACACTGAAGAATAAACATCAATATCCCACCAAGAAAACCAAAAGAATGAAATAATTTTGCATCCACCTTGGAGCCTTTTTAGGATAAGGCAGGACACAAACTTTTAAAAAGCTGCAGTTGTCCCTCTGTATACACAGGGACATGGATTCCAGAACACCCCCCGAGTTTACCCAAATCTACGTATCCACAGGACTCCGCGGCCACCCTATGGAACCGCATGTAGGAAACGTCGGCCCTCCACAAAGCCAGGTTTTTTCAGTAAGGGTTTGGCTGGAAAATAATAAACATAAGTGATCCTTCGAAGCTCAAAACCCATGTTGTTCAGGGTCAGCTGCATTTACTACTTGTGTCATATCTGAGGCCTGAAAGCCATCATTCTCGATACCTTAATGTGATGGTTAACAAACTAACTGTTCTGATTAGAAAGAGGAAAAAGCTTATTTTTAAGCTGACAATGAGAGTGGATGCGCTACGGTGAACGGAGAACAGACCTAAGCAAGCACCAAGGCTGGGGTGACTGCCTGTGCTCAGACCCACCAGGGCCTGTTCCTCCATCTCCCTCTGCTGAAAGGAATAACCGCTTCTCCCCCACGACTAAAGGGCCTTTTTTAAATATTCACACGAAAAGTGCTATGAAAAGCTGAAAGGTCACAGATAACATTTTTAAAAATAAACATTAACGTAAGCATTTAACAAGCCCATTATGATTTAAAAAAAAAAATGGTATTAAGTTCTTGGGTGTGGTGGCTCATGGCCGTAATCCCAGCACTATGGGTGGCCGAGGTGGATGCATCACCTGAGGTCAAGAGTTTAAGACCAGCCTGGCCAACATAGTGAAACCCCGTCTCCAACGAAAATACGAAAATTAGCCAGGCATGGTGGCAGACGCCTGTAGCCCCAGTTACTTGGGAGGCTGAGGCACGAGAATCACTTGAACCTGGGAGGGAGAGTTTGCAATGAGCCAATATCGTGCCATTGCACTTCAGCCTGGGCATTGAGTGTGAAACTCCATCCCAAAAAGAAAAAAAAATTATAAAGTTTTCCTTCTAATGAACCTGTCATTCAGCCACCGAGGTATACTATAGCTACTTATTCAACCATGAGATACACCACAGGAGATATAGGCGAACAGGACACAGTTCTTCCCTGAAAGAAGGCTGCACCCTCAACAGAAGGGAGGCACACACTCCGAATGGAATCAGCATAGGGAACAGATGCTTCTGCAGGTGAAACTGGCCGCACAGAGCACCCGCTCAAGTGTCTGAGAAACAAGGAGCCATTGATGCCATCACCTTCCATACCTGAGCTGGGGTAGTGGGGAGCCTGTCATCACCACCACCACCACCCGGGACAAAGAGCCCCAGAACCACACAATGAGCTTACAAACTCACCGAGGCGATGACCGAGCAATGTGCGTGGAGTGATGCGAACAAGCAGACGTCAGGGCCACGCACGGCGTTGGTTTTGTGCATCAACCTGAGCGTGCCCAGAGTGCCCAGATGGCTGGTTCTGCATTATTTCTGTGTGAGATGCATGTTTGCCTCTGGACTGAGTGGAGACCCATCCTCGCCGATGTGGGGGGCACCACCCTATCCACCCAGGGCCCGAGTAAAACAGCAAGGCAGGGAAAACTGGGTTCACTCCACCTGTCTGGCTGATGGGCCAGTGACATTTGTCTTCTGCAGCCCGTGCTCCTGGGTCTCAGCTCCTCAGATCCGGGTGGGATCTGCACCCTCCGCTTCTCAAGTCTTCAAGCCACACCCTCCCAGGACTCTAGCTTGCAGGCTGTGGGTCCTGGGGCTTCTTGGACTCTGTAGCCCCTGCAACAGCCCTCCCTCTGGAGACACATGCGCACCCGGCTGGCTGTCTCTCTGGAGAGCCCTGACTAAAAGTCGCCCCTAAAAGTGGTCTTCAGAGTTTCTAGCCCTAAGATCCCAGCGCCCCTCCTACAATTCTAGGTGGAAAGGTGAACAGAGACCAATGGACAGAAGTGTGTGCGAGGACACGCCAGGCAGCAGCACTGGGCAGGAGGGCACTAACGCTCACTAAGCAAAGAATCAATGTTGCTTGCCACAAAAATGAGAACCGTAAAGATTTCTTCAAACAGAAATGAGAATGAGTTTGTTTCATGATTTGCTCTTAATACATAAGAAAGCATAAAAGTAGGCCTATAACAATTACGTAAGCCTTTAGAGGCCCTTGAACTACTTCTCTCCCTTTGTGTTTTTATACAAAATAAGCCTGAGATTAAGGAGAATAACATCACTGGCCACAGCTGGGGCCACGCGAGGACACAGCTTATACCCCTGAGGTCCCTGGGTGCCCCGAGTCCTTCCCTTGCTATTTATGGAAATATGGGAGAAACCAGGAGGTCTGAGCATGGACCTGGCCGTGCTCCCAGGGCCCGAGGAAAGCACCCATCTGTCCAGTCTTCCCTCCACCTCGCGGTTCCCTCCTACCCAGACACTTGGGCTGACGTGGCTCATGCAATCAGCAGCGCCATCGTTAAACGTTTAGCTTCGCATCACGAGGGCCTCCTCTGACCACTCCTGAACCTACAGTCAGCACTAGTCTACATGACACGCATGGACAAGGTTGATGGATCACGGCCTCCAACGAAGGAGGTGCCAGGCAAGGAGTCGGAGAGCCGGAGATGGAGCAACACTCACCCAGGGAGGCGAAGGCCAACAGCAGCCACCACCGAGGACCTCCCTTCCCACCCTGAGGGCAGCTCACCCAGGGAAACGAAGGCCGACACCGGCCACCACTGAGGGCCTCAAGGGCTCTTCCCCACCCCGAAGGCAGCTGCGATCACATTTCTCATCGCACCAAGAGACCCGTGTATTGAGCACAAACCTTTTCAACCTTCGAATCAATAAGGAATCACAACACGGACATTCCCTCAATCTAAATGGCCAGCTCACAAAACAGACACGCAATCATACACATTTCCTGTGGGAAAATCAGTCAGTCCCTGGTGCCTCACGCCAGGGGTGAGGGAGCATCATGGGGAGATGCCCCAGCCCCAGCCTGGCTCTTCCCTCTACAGCTCCTTTTCCCTCCTCTTCCCACCGCCCCTTCCCACCCCGTCCTAGCCTCAGAGGCTCCTTCCTCAAATTCTTTCCCCTTGATGAAGTCATTCATCCCCAAAATACAAGGCAAAGTCATGGGGGCTCAAGAGAAAATCCATACCGTGGCTCGCGTTTTAGATTCTCTTAAGTTTGAGAATAACCAAGCAAGAATCTTTGGCATCTGAATGTGGTCTGAAGGCATCTGAGCACAATGTCCGGCACTGGCCCGGAGTGGATCATGGGTGTCTCGGACATCTTCGTAACTCTACACCAATTATTTTGAAACACACTAGCAGAATAGAACCATGTGAAGAGCTGCTTCTCAGTTAAAAGTTGGAAAAGACTCCCAAAGTTGCCCTTAAGGAACATCCTTCCCACGAGGAGTTTCTGCATCGGGCCCTTCAGTCACAGACAAGGCCCCTGGGCCCAACTTCCTCATCCCTGTGTCATAAAGCAGCAAAGACGGTGGGGAATAAAGCAAGTGAAGGAGTCAGTCCCGCACAAAACGGGCTCCAGAAGCCACAGCCACTCTCCCAGTGTGGGAGCCAAGTTCAGAGACCTGGAAACACCAGCGTTCCCAGGGAGGAGGGCAGAACAATGTCATTTCCCCCTAGTTTAGGGAGACACCACCCCACGTCCTCTGGCCTTAATAGAAGAGAGACTTCACATAAATGATTTCAATGACTCCACCACACACAGAAAGTGGGCTAAGGGCTAACACACCCATATAAATGCCTGGCAAAAACACATTAAATGAACACACAGATAAACAAGGTTCTCCTGTTATCCACAAAATATTCAGAAACAAATCCAGTAAGCAATCTCTTTGCAGTCAAAAGACCAATTCAGAGGTGCAGATTAAAAATAAACATACAACTGAGCCCTTAATACACACCAAGAACCAAGTTCCACGGAAGTGTTATCACATCACCACCTCCCAGCTGAAGGAAGCAGCACTGGCCACTGACCAGCTGTTCACTCGTGGGTCAGTGAACGAAAGACAGTGTTGTCCAGGACAATGATGAGATGTTAACCTGAACAGGGCAAAATGGCAGAGGCTGGAGGGACCTTCCAGGTAACCCGGCCCCCTCAGTGGACAGAGGACCCCCGTAGGGCCACAGAGCCCAGAGCCCCAGTGTGTTCGGGGCAAGCACTCAACTGCAACCCTGATGATATCCGAACACCTTCTGCCCTTCTGTGTCTCTGCCCCACTAACAGGGAATCCGTGAATGTTAAGGAAATGTAATGCATTTCACAATACATGTAGATTTTGAGCAAATTAAAGATAAACAGTGACAAACTTTGAGAATTAACCAAAATATAGTTCAGTGAATGCCCAAACTCAAAGCTAGTCTCCAAGAGGTGATAAGCTGTGTGTGGTGGTTAACGCCTGTAAATCCCAGTTGGGGAGGCTGAGGCAGGAGAATCACTTGAGCCTAGAAGGTTGGGGTTGCAGTGAGCTGTCATTGTACTACTGCACCCAGCCTGAGAAACAGAGTGAGACTGTCAAAAACAAACAAACAAAAACAAATTAAAGGAGTTCAAATGAATTCGCCCATACCCTTTAAATTTTCATTTGGGTACGTGGGGTGATCTAGTTCCTTTTTCCCTTGCAATAAATGAATAATCTGGTAATTAAATATAATCTAACAATTAAATGGGAAATTTTAATTATTTTCCCTTTTCATTATTTCCTATCTCAGGGAAAAAGTTAAAATTATTCCCTATTTCAGGGAAAAAGCTAAAATCATTTTAAACCTTCCTTCCACAAAACAGTATACTCAGTCATCTCTATCTGCTTGATCATGTGGAATTCAGCTTCACATGTCTACAATACAGTTTTTGTTAAACAGCGTTTATGTAGACAGGCAAGAGAAAGAAACACTTGGTCTATGTAGAAGCAGCAGAAGACGCGTTTTAACAGAAAAGGGAGAAGATACTACCGTGTGAATCTGGAAATTCTGTCCTCATCTAGTCCACACACACAGAAAACACCCAAGCACGTCCCTAGTGTCCAACAGGAGCACAGAAAGGACAGGGATCCATCCAGTTATTTAATGACCAGCCCCACTTGTCACCGCCACATAACAAAATCCGCATGGCAACTTCAACACGTTTCATTCACGATTCCACGGAAATCAGGCTGAAGAACATACAGATGTTTTGCCCACATTTAAAAATCCAAGTGTGGGACTCATAGAAATAAAACACATTATGGGTTCACTTAACTTTTCCAAATTTTTACTTGGAGAAACCTATCAAGTTCTTGTCAGTTACATCCTTAAGTTTTTCAATAATTTTTCAATGCAAAGGTCAGGCAAGACTTGTAAAGAGGTACACACATACGACCCGGCGCGGTGGCTCACACCTATAATCCCAGCACTTTGGGAGGCCGAGGTGGGCAGATCACGAGGTCAGGAAACCGAGACCATCCTGGCTAACACGGTGAAACCCCTTCTCTACTAAAAATACAAACAATTAGCCAGGCACATGGCGGGTGCCTGTAGTTCCAGCTACTCGGGAGGCTAAGGCTGGAGAATGGCATGAACCGGGGAGGCAGAGCTTGCAGTGAGCTGAGATCGCACCACCGTACTCCAGCCTGGGTGACAGAGGGAAACTGTCTCAAAGAAAACGAACGAGGTACACACATACATGCGACTTTCTTCTCTCAAAGAGACGGGCCCTTTTTTAAGATTCCAGAAATAAATGTGGTTGTCACCCTGCTTTTGAGAGGATGGGCTGTGTTTTAAGCATGAACAGACTTTCCTCCATGCACCAAGGATGCACTATGGGGGACAATTCTGCCGTCCCCTCCCCAGTCTCTGCTCAGGGTTGGGCAAGGTGAGCTCAGTTGTCTCCCGTATACACCGTCGACAGGCCAGGTGCTCAGAAGGGGGCTTCCAGGACTCGCTGTAGGCATTCGTTAGCAGGGCAGGCAGTGCCTCGTGCTGGTGGACATCCAGCAGTAAGGGGGTCTTGCACTTCACTCCCTGGGCCTAGCCCCAGAGGGGAAAGAGACCTGTATCGTAACTCATGTGTATTTATAGACACACAGAGACCCTGCAGTGCAAGGTACAGAACTAGAAGGAATCATGGAAATAAGAGGGAAGACATTTGGTTACGACTGGCAGAGCCACCTCAAGCCTCGGCACTTCCTGCCGGAGCCCTCACTGACCAGACTCCTCCAGGGTCACTGCCACTGCCTTGCCCAGCTCATGACACGGCAGACAGTGACAGAGCCTCAGAACAACCTCCCACTCCTTCCTCACCAGTCCAGGGAATGAGCTATTCACGAGTGTCCCAAAGCCTGAATGTGGTAACACAGAGGTGACTGAGCAGAAAGGGGCACAGGAACAATGGCCGCGGGTGTGCAGATATTGCGGGGCACCCCAGCAGCCCTTTCCATCTTAAAGAGGACGGCCATGGGTGTGCGGATGCTCCCGCGTGACCCAGCCGTCCTTTCCGCCTTATAGGGGAATGGCCACGGGTGTGCGGATATTTCCGGGTGCCCCAGAGACCTTTCACCTTAAGGAGATTTTCACAGTCTCATATCAGTCTCCAAACTATTCAGTGAGGTTGGAGGAGTATCACTGTGGACCAACACTGATTGGAACCAAGTAAGGGCAATTTTATAACCACATCTCAACCATGAAACAATCAGGTCTTTGGCCATCTGGTCTAAGCTTTTTCAGTAACAAAGTTGGATAATTAAGTTGAACTTTGGTTTTCCAAAGCTTGTTACAGAAACCACATCTTCCTAGGTGTGGCTCCGTGGTGACATGTGCACACATCAGTAACCAGGCTTGCTGAAACTCACGGCACGTTACACGTTCACCTGAGAAGGCTGCTCAATCACTGAGGGCTCTGGCGTGCTCTGAAATGAATTTGCCACTTCAGCCTACACTCTACTCCCTTGTTTGGTTAAAGAAACCCAAAAAGCAGAATTTGTTTTGGCCAATCGTCTGCTGACCCAACTGTAGAGGTTTTAATTAGAGTACTTTCATTGCGTCATAGAAAGCAAAGTCATCTAGATCAACTCATTATTACCACTCCAAAGGTTTAGTAAATCTCCAGATAATCAGGCAAACGTCTTAAGAAGCTACATTAAGGTTTACAATACTCAAAATTTAAAACTACATCCATGCTTCAAAAAACCACCATTCCCATTTTAGATGGCCAAATACATATGAGAAAGAAAGAAACGTGCTGAGCGCATTTTTTGGGTAATCTTATGGAGAAATTGCCACTTTAAAAATGGCTCTAGTTCCTGGCTCCAGATGGGTGTGGTGGGTTGCCTCACTCAATTTCAACTCCACCTGAAGCTGGGACACTAGAAATCCATTCCCAGACTCCAGGGCACCAGAATTCCCACTTCTGGAAACAGCCTGGAATGCAGACCTGTAGCAGAGAATTCTTTCCTGCCCACCCTAACCGTCCTCTGTGGAAGGCGACAGTCAAAGACAAGTCCACCCTCCTAGGCGCAACTGCACCACAAAGAACCATTTCAAGGTGGGAGGTGATTGATCAGTGGGAACAGGCAGTTTAGCTAATCACTTATAAGGCACAGAAGGGGGGTTTGAAGGCCTGTGTCTGGCCTGGTCCTCGGTAAATGATCATCTGCAAGTCAGCCTAAGCCACATGGGAAGGGGCTTCTTGCAGTAAAAGTGGGGGCGCAGTTGTGGGGAGGGGGAATGTCTTAACCATCACTGTTTTACAAGATCACAGGGCTCAGGAAATATTCAGTATTATCACACACCAAGGCTTTTACAGTCTGAAGAAAACTACAGTCCTAAGGTGTCAGTTCTCAAAGCCTCAAGTTCCTCCTGCTAAGATTCCCCAGAGGGTCTCAACTTCTTGCACCGAACCCCAACTTGCACAGGCACCTGCGTCTTCCTCCTGTAGCAAATGCAAATGAGAAGGCTGTGGCTCTGCTGCAGTAATGACGCCATGTAGCCCTAACACCGTGGCAGAGCAATGGCTCTGGCCTGAATGTCCCCAAAACCTCATGCTGAAACCATCTCCGGTGGGATACATTAAGAGGTGGGGCCTTTGGGAGGTCCTGCTCTCAGGACTGGGGTTGGTGTCCTTGTTGGGAGGTCTGGAGGAGCCCTCCTGCTCCTCCACCATGTGAGTCCCGACGAGACATCTGCTGCCACGCAAGACCCGGTGAGATGCTGCCGTCTATAAGCCACAGGCCCTGGGACACCAGATGTGCAGGTGCCTTGACCTTGGACTGCCTTGACCTTGGACTTTCCAGCCTCCAGAGCTGTGAGCATTAAATGTCTCTTTACAAATCACCCAATCGACAGCAGCCGGACAGAGAGACAGTAATGTCACAACATGAGTCACTTTCTCAGTGGGCCAGAGGCCTTCCCATGAGCCACCACTGTAAAGCAAGAACTCCCTGGAGGATGCAAAGGGGTTCACAAGGAATTCTACCCAGCACTAGGGTGTCTGTCCTTTCTTGCGGGAAGATAGCTGAGCCATGGCAGGAAACTACGGGGTGGGTGGGGCTGGACAGTAATGTGTCACCTGCTCACCTAAGCCTCAGTCTTCTGCCTCTCATCATGACAGCGGGGGTAACTCCCTCACCTGAGCTGTTGGGGGAGGTAAGAGTGCTGGGTGATTAACAATTGTTAGCTCCACAGAAATTAGGCAAAGAATCCGCCCCTATGTCTTATAAAACCAAACCAGCCCAGGAATTCCACATCACTACTAATTTGCATGGGAAAATGCTGGAATCTCATAAGTTCTGGCATGTCATTTGTATTAATAAAGTTTGCAGAGTTTGCATATACTGAGTATATAAAACAGGAAAATAAATCATGCAATTTGGAGGCTGAAGCAGGAGAATCACTTGAGCACAGGTGGCGGAGGTTGCAGTGAGCTGAGGCTGCACCACTGTACTCCAGTCTGGGTGACAGAACGAGACTCCATCTCAAAAAAAAAAAAAAAAAAAAAAGATTTTGCTGCTTCATACTAGTAAAGCGGGCAGATTCTACATGCCAACTCTTATTCAAAGGTCGCCTAACACTGACTCAGGAACTCTGGCCCTGATGTGCTTGGAGTTTTAATGCTAACAGTGTTAAAGACCACTCCCCCAGGAGCTCTGAACAAGTACTCCAGGTATACACTGAACAAGACCACACACTCTCTGACCGAAATCTAACTTCACAGACCCAAACTACAGAACCACAGAAGATACTGCTTCTGTCCAACTTTGTGTTCTGCCATCGTTTGTGTCCATTATTTCCTACAAACCATCTCATTAGAATTTAGGGCACATTGGCCGGGCGCGGTGGCTCAAGCCTGTAATCCCAGCATTTTGGGAGGCCGAGACGGGCGGATCACGAGGTAAGGAGATCGAGACCATCCTGGCTAACACGGTGAAACCCCGTCTCTACTAAAAATTACAAAAAACTAGCCGGGCGAGGTGGCAGGTGCCTGTAGTCCCAGCTACTCGGGAGGCTGAGGCAGGAGAATGGCATGAACCCGGGAGGCGGAGCTTGCAGTGAGCCGAGATCCGGCCACTGCACTCCAGCCTGGGTGACAGAGCAAGACTCCGTCTCAAAAAAAAAAAAAAAAAGAATTTAGGGCACACAAAAGGCCGATACAGCAGGGTTACTTTACAAAGGTTTGGAGGTGAAGAACAGATACAATGCATTCGCTTCCTATTGCTGCTGCAACAAATTACCACAAATGCAAACCTCCTCTCAGCCCTGGAAGTCAGGAGTCCCAGGGCTGAAGTCAAGGGGTCAGTACGTTGTGTTCCTGCCTGGAGTCTCCCAATTCATAGAGACCACCATGCAGCTTGGCTCAGAGCCCAACACCCCTTCTCCCAATGCCCCGGCCTCAGCCCTGCACCCCTCAGGCCCCCGCCCCCCCCCTTGCCCCCCGCCCCCCCCGGCCCCCCCCCCACCCCCGACCTCAGCCCCACAGCCCTCTGGCCTCTATCTCATCCTCAGGTCTCCTCCTCTGAGATGGACGACTGGACCCTAGACGGAGGGATGAACATTCTGAACAGAATCAACGTAATTCAACATTTGAGTCGGAGAGGCCAAGCAATAAGACTTTCAAAAAAGAACCAGAAAGTATGTACCATGCCTGTAGTTCACAGCTGAACGTGGCGTCGTGAGTACGAGCGTGCGGCCACACACACAAGGCCCAAGTTTAAGATCAAATATGAGGAGCTTTCCACTGTGGTATTTAACTAGATCTTATTACAAAATAGCCTCCTGATTGCAGTTTTTATCCAAAAAGTTCTCTATAATTAAAGAAATTAATTTTTCCCTAAAAGACATTTCTCTATCTATCGTCCCATATAAACTAAATGGGCATATTAAAGAAAAAAGACAAATGTTTGATTTAGGGGGTTTGCCTACGACTTGGATAAGCATGATTTTCTTCTGGCCAAGCAGGGAGCAGCTGGACCAGACTGGAAAGAAGGAAAAACAAATTTCCACTCTGACCTCAGTTGGGCACCAGACTCTTCCCTGTCAGAATGTGGGTGTGGTGCTTCCCACACAACAGCCTCTGACAAAACTCAGCCCAAGGGTGTGGGGAAAGGCCGTCTACTTCTGAAAAATCTATAAAGTGCAGACACATCAAAAGCTTCAGAAGACTGTAAAGCGCCAAGGAGACCACTACACCCTTGGAGTTTACAGAAAATGGTCAACATCACACGTGTCTGAGGTCCGGGGTCAGCTCCCAGCTGCCGCGACGCCGTGAACGTAGCCCTGGCTTCCCCTCTGATGCAGAGAGCTGATCATTCTGCCGGCAGCACTCAGAGCTCAGAACATCTAGATGAAAGCAACGTGTTCCTTTTAAATTGGGGAACTGGGGCAGCACAACTGAAGCTCTACGACTATGTCAACTACTGGGTTTCGGGGTAGCATTAGGAAATCATGAGAATCCAAATCTCAATTTCATACAGATTCACTGCAGGTTCCAGAATTTCCTGAAACATTCTTCCAATTTATCACTCAGGATTCCCTTGCCAAAGCTAATAAAGTCTACATTCCTTACGGAAAAGCCACCATAAGCACCACCACAAATAAGATCAACTGACGCCCGCCCTTTGCACCAAACCTATAAACTGTTACTCACACAAGACTGTGCTGGAGGCAGCTCTCAGCTGAAGCCGAATCCGTGAGACTTCATTATCCCATTTTGGATCGAGTGTGAAGACTGTCAGCAAACCAGGGCCCCAGTGTGTAGCAGAGAACAGTTCCTCTGACGCCTGCCTGAACATTTCCTTTCCACTTGTCTTGGATACTGAACACCCTCAGAGCTACTGAGTTACCCACATTTGCAGGTCATTTATCCAGCCACCAGGATAACATAAATATGCAATAAAAATGCCTTCTCAGGGCTTTGTCATACTCAACAAGGAAGCTCAGAAGGCTAGGTAAGCCCAAGAAAGGGGGAAGCGTCCCTCAAATAGACAAAGACCAAGGAAAACCGTGCAGAGACCCTTTCAAGAGAGAGCAGAGACAGATCCCACTGTAGCCTTTCAGGTCCCGCTGGCCGCAGCCCTGCGTTAGGTGGCACCATTTCAACGGATGCATCCTGCTGGGCCCATTTGAAAAGTCCTGCTGGCGAGAAACTCACCCCCACTTCCAGCTCCTGTAAGACCCGCTGCAGCCCCACTCCACCCTGGAGGCCGACTGTGCAAGTTTTCCTGGCGAGACCCCTCAGAGCCTGCACAGCGTCTGAGACTGGGAAGCACCCAGGATCCAGAAACGCACAAACCCGTTCTCCTCGTGCTGCTTTCTGGGTTCCAAGTTGTCTTCAGAACGAGTCCTGCATAAACCCCAGGCTGGGGAGCCAGCCACGGCCCAGCAGCACCCAGTTCATGTGCTCCACCCACCCCACAGAGGACCACGGAGGCCCCAGCACGCTCTGTCCGGGGCAAGACACCAGGAACAGCCACAGTTCAGGGTTCTGCCACCCGTCCGGCTGCCCTAATTACCTACTGTGATCCGAATTCTCATTGGTTGGGTAGGTGATCCCACAGCTCCGCTGCCCTAATTACCTGCTGTAATCTGAAATTGCATTGGTTGGGAAGGGGATCTCACTGCTCAAGCACTCCCTACTGCCTCCTTGCAAACAACATAAAAAATCCAAAACCCCTCTTAAAGAACGTTTACTATAACCTCAAAACAAGACCAATCCTGAGACCAGGGAAGATACACACGCACATCTGATAGCTGGTGGACGTCAGTGACTGACGCCATGGCTTCCATGTGGCGTGTGAAGTGGGAGGCCTGTCACGGTGACTCAGGCTGGGGTCCGAATAGGGGTCTTCCAAGCAACTAGGCAACCAGGACGCACACCCCAAAACCCAAGTCCCCACAGTCATGTACCTGGCAGAAATGCTGCGTGGCCATTGACACCAGTTGTGAACCAAGACCGATCCGTGTCCTGTGGTCCTCACAATGTCCGTACACGTCTGGGCCCAGCACAGGCACACACGGCACCCTGCTCGCCTCCAGTGGGGCTCTCTCCTGCCAAGGGAGATGGCCCTGAAGTCCGTTGAGATTTCCAAAGCTCTACAAAGTCACCCTTCCTCCTGCTTGTTCAGAAGGCCTAAAGCCCTGAAGACACTAGTGAGAATTGACCTAGCCTCCTAAGGCAGCTCAAACACCTAAATACAGGAACGCTGGACCTCTCTGCCTTCGGGAGCAGCCAATAACCCACTGGGCTAAGCAGAAGGCACAGATGTCACATCCAGAAGCCAGTGGCACTCACGTTTGCATTCCAGGAGCCGCCCTTGTGAGTCCCTTCAAGGCTTCCAAGTCCCACTTGATTGTTTTCATCGTATCTCTATAACATCAGAAACATTATATCTCATGGTATCTATGAGATCCTCTCTACTTTTATAGCATATACGCTCCCTGACTTACCATGGGATGAAACTGTTCCAATAAACCCAGTGTAAGCTCAAAATATCCTAAATAGAAAGTGCATTTGACATAATACTTTCAACTTACAATGGGTTCATCCAGAGGCAGCCCATCTCGGACCGTACAATGCACTGAGAGTGACTAGTTCACATCATCACAAGGTTGAAAAAAAAAATCACAAATGTAACCATTGTGAGCCAGGGACCATCTGTATTATGGCTCCTGTCTTCAGAGACAACACAAACCTCTTCTTAGACAAGAATCACAATTTATAATCCTCAAAATGTTAAACTTAGTTTAACAATCTACAGGTTCAAACAAAGCCAAAGTAGGCCCACAAGACCGTTTATGTCATTCGCTAAGACACACGACTCTGTAATAACCCTCACCACAGCCCCTCAGGGTGGGTCCCAGAGGCAGGTGAGGCTTGTAGCTACGGACACTAATGAAACCAAAATCAGAGTACGCAGGTGCAGTCAAGTCATATGACATCTCCACTAGCATATGCACAAATGTTTATCAGCAGATCTGATCTTTGCTTTACCTCCCTCCCATGACCTAAAAAGGAGTCCACCACACACACACACACCACTTCAAAAACATAATTCGTACTTGCATTCAATTCTGGGCATTTGGAATAGACCTAATGGGTGATTAAACCTCTCCTTCAACCCATTGATTACTCTTCTTAGAGGATGAAGGATTTTGCATAACACAAGTCAACATACAAAAGATCTTGTATAGAAACAGACTTTCAAGTGGTCCTCATTATAGCGATTCAACTAATATACAAAGGACCCAACACACAGCACAATGTCTATTAGAAGAATGATTAATTTGTTCCCCTCAAAATCCTAATATCTACACAGAAAAAATACCCTATACACATTTTATCATTCTTTACCAGTATCGTCATACAAAGGAGTATCACAAAAGCAAAAGAAGAGATTTAGTTTGACTCGCAGTTCTAAATTTAATGTAAAATTGCTAAAACTACCAAGACAAACATGACTATGAAATATTTAACGATCTTAACCTAAATTCAAGTCACCATTCAACCACCAATACCTCTGCTCTCCTTACAGGAACTTTCCAAAAGTAAATTCTGGAATTAACAGGACAAAATTTTCTGATGATAGAAATTAGGAAGAAATTGGTTGAAGGCGGTTCCTTGGCTGTCAAACTTTTTCTCAGTATTTTGTAAAATAAAAGCATCAAACAGATCTTTACATTAACTTACAATCTATCAAGCAATACTGGAGCAAGCTTTCAATATTAGCCACATTCTGTCAGGGCTGACTAACATTAAATCAGTATCAGTCTCATGTCTTGCAGCATCCACAGCTCATCTTCTCAAAACCGCTTAAGATTTCATAATTAACTCAATGAAACAATGTAAGTCATCTCCTTGATCTTTGACATGAAGGGGTAATTTTCCCCCAAAATAGTACCTCTTTCCTTGACATGATTTAATCTGTGGTTAGAGTATTTAACAGGATTTCTTTCCTTCTTAGAAAATAAAATATACACCTTTCCAATATGAAAAACACTAACCGATAATGCTATAGCTTAACCAGGTCAAAAGCGGTTGTTTTTTTTTTTTTTAAAGTTAAAAAAAGAACCTAACTGCATCTTTGGACCTTATGTGAGGTAGTGTCCAGGGTCACTGGGACCCCCAATTTGTCAGTGCAGCTGGGTACCAAGTAGACAGAAACCCAAGCGTTCACTCAAAGCCACTTCCCAGCTGTTCATCCTAGTGGAAGCCATGGGCACAAAGGAATGCAGCATTCCTCGGAGGACTTTGGGGAATCGCTGCTTGAGAACATCAAAGTGGCCCACATCCCCCGAGTATAAAGCCAGTGACTGCTCTCAGCTTCAATGCAGCACCATCCACAGCAGACAACATCCGGAATCACCTGAGTGCCCGTCAACAGGGGGTGAAGGGAACGTGGCCCGAACATATACAGGAGCAATACTCCACCACACAGCTGAGATACCCATCATCCGAGACAGGATGGATGGAGCTGGAGGACATTACGTTAAGCAAACGAGCCAAGCAAAGAAACGGAGCATGTTCTCACTCATAAGCAGGAGCTGAGAGCAGATCTCATGGAGGCCAAGAGCAGGTGGTCAAAAGGGCCCAGCAGAGCCCACTCATAAGCAGGATGGGCAGAGGCTCATAACAGGCACAAACACACAGCCTAATGGGGGCACAAGACCTACTATTGATAAATCAGCAGGGGGATGGCAGTGGGTCATCTACTGTATATTTCAAAACAGCTAGGAGAGAATAACTTGAACATTGCCAGCATAAGGAAAAGAAAATACTTAAAGTGAAAGACATCCCAAGTACCCAGATTTCATCAATATAGGGATGAATCAAGATATCACATGCACTCTGAAAATATGTACATATATTATGTATCAACAAAAATAAAAACCAATGACAGTACCATTTGCAAAGCACGTGCAGGAGAAGAATGGGAAGCCTGACATGGTGTGGCTGTGTGTCCCCACCCAAATCTCATGCTGAACTCTAACCCTTTGTTGGAAGTGAGCCCTGGTGGGAGGTGACTGACTCATGGGGGTGGTTTCTAATGGTTTAGCACAATCCCCCAAGTGCTGTCTTCATGATAGTTCTGAGATCTGGTTGTTTGGAGGTGCATGGCACCTTCCCCTTCACTCTCTCCCCTTTCTGCCATGTGAAGACACGCCGGCCTCCCCTTCACCTTCCACTCTAAGTTTCCCCAGATGTAGAAGCCTGTACAGCCCACAGAACTGTATGCCGGTTAAACCTTTTTTTCCTTATGACCCAGCCTCAGGTAGTTCTTTATAGCAGTGGAAGAACAGTACAGTCCTCAGGACCAGCAATGTTTTCCTTCTACTCAGCGGCCAACAAGGTCCCACACCCTAGCTGGTTTTCCAAAGCCTTTGCCAGAATGCTGAGGCTGTTTTGGGGACACTAACTTTCCTCAACTCTGGCAAACCAGATGGGGCATCCTATTTGCCTCTTACCACCTTTCTCAGAGAAACTCCACCTCTGAAACAGCCTCCACCAGAGACCTCCTTCAGCAGCAGCAAAGCTGAGTATTCCTTGCACTTCCCTTCTTCTGAACGAGTAAACATCTTAAGCTTGTGTTTCCATCTTCCCAGCTCATTGAAAAAAATATCTTATGCTTTCTATGTTCCTAACACACACACACGGAAGAGAAGTGCCGTGAGGGCAGGGGCTCTTGCTTTCCCGGATCTGAGCCTGGCCCTCAAACACTAGCCGAATTCATACTGACATGATATCCAGAAGCAGAAATGCAAATATCCACATGACTTCAAATATCCTAAGGATCGAACAGGCCGAGTGGCCCATGTAACTATGGTTTGTGCTGGGCCATTCAACTGGTGTCCAAATCCCTGTCCAAGTGAGCTCTTTAATTTCGGGACTTTTCAGACAGTTTGTTGTTGTTGTTGTTGTTCTGTTTTGTTTTTATTAAAGGGATCTATTACAATTACAATCAAGAATATCACAGGCCGAGTGTGGTGGCTCATGCCTGTAATCCCAGCACTTTGGGAGGGCAAAGTGAGCGAATCACCTGAGGTCAGGAGTTCAAGACCAGCCTGGCCAACATGTTGAAACCCCATCTCTACTAATACAAAAATGAACCAGCCATGGTGGCAGGCACTTATAATCCCAGCTACTCAGCAGGCTGAGGCAGGAGAATGGCATGAACCAGGAGGTGAGGCTGCAGTGAGCCAAGATCACGCCACTGCATTCCAGCCTGGGCAACACAACAAGACTGTCTCCAAAAAATAAAAATACACCAATACGCCCAGATAGTTCTTCACCAATGTCAGATACATCAGTTTAAAGAAAAATATGAAAGCATGTTTTTAAATTTCAGTGTTGAATTTAACCATATCTTTTAAGAAGATACGAAGATAGAACTTTCCCAAGGATCAGGAGAGAAAAAAGCAGTTAAGAAAATGTTAAAACTTCACGAGTAAAACAAGTATGGGGTAAGACCTCAAGACAAAACTTTTTCTTTGCACTTTGATTTCAAAAGAACAGAGATGCCCAAAATATGAACTCTCCCATCTGCATTTTGTATTCCTCTGAAAGATTGGAGATGGGATCCCAGGTTCCAAAGTGCCCGGCCAGGGCTCACATCAGCCCGATTCCCCTACGTCCTTTGAAAGGCTGGACATGGGATCCCAGGTTCCAAAGTGCCTGGTCACGGCTCACATCAGGAGGCATCTTTCACAGCCCTTTACTCCCCTGACTGTACCTAGAGAGCTCTGTGGCCCAATTTACGCAAAAAGGTCCTAATTTACACACGTTCATCACTTTGAGCAGAGTCTCAACAAATGAGACAAATATTGACACTCCACAGAAGCAAGTACTGTCTTCCAAAAAGTTAAGTGTGAGGTTCCCATGAGCCAGGCAGCTTGGTTACAGAAAGCACTGGCTGACTTGCTGGTTTAATGTTAAATGCATTTAAAATGTTAAGTGATCCGGCCCCCCTCCCAGTGGGTGTGTACGTTGAACTGGCTGCAGTACTGACGCACAGACCACGTGGTTTTACTTCAAGCAGAGCACCCCACACCCAGGAAGAGGCCAAGGGATGGCATCGAGGTCTAGGACAGTTCTAAGGAGAGCTGTAGGCTCAATGCCTCGTCTGCAAATAGTCTCTCATTTCAGAGGAAATCACTGAACAGTTCGTAGCACGTGAAATTTAAAAATTCATATTTCTAATTTCATCCCATTAGAACTTTTGAAGAACAGATGTGCACCTGCTCCAAGTCAATGAGAGGACACTCGGATAGTCCCTCACAGGTCCTCGGCCTTCGCCTCCCAACTAGAGAACGTCAGCTCAAGCTGATCACAGCGCACTGCGATTTTCTATAATATCCACGCCTGCATCTGAGCGGAGATGTGAATGTCTGGAATGTGCCTGCCAGGCCCAGGAGGAACTGCAGCAGCTGTGGGGACATAAGCTGCTAAGGAATCCGATTTGGAGGGAACTCGAGGCAAGTAAAACTAGTTCCATTGGTTTTTCTTGGCAAGCCTTGACCAGGCAAACTGTTATCACTGTTGTTAATTCATGGTAATTGGGATGGGGACTTAACAGTAAGTAATTAGAACAATTATAGAATTTGCTACTCAATTACAATGGCACAGATTCCTGAGAATGGAA
>NW_020257981.1:102-11844 GCF_003255815.1 Theropithecus gelada
GACCTTTGAATAAGAGTTGGCATGTAGAATCTGCCCACTTTACTAGTATGAAGCAGCAAAATCTTTTTTTTTTTTTTTTTTTTTGAGATGGAGTCTCATTCTGTCTTCCAGACTGGAGTACAGTGGTGCGACCTCACTGCAACCTCCGCCGCCTGTGCTCAAGTGATTCTCCTGCTTCAGCCAACAAATTGCATGATTTATTTTCCTGTTTTATATACTTAGTATATGCAAACTCTGCAAACTTTATTAATACAAATGACATGCCAGAACTTATGAGAATGCAGCATTTTCCCATGCAAATTAGTAGTGATGTGGAATTCCTGGGCTGGTTTGGTTTTATAAGACATGGGACGGATTCTTTGCCTAATTTCTGTGGAGCTAACAATTGTTAATCACCCAGCACTCTTACCTCCCCCAACAGCTCAGGTGAGGGGGTTACCCCCGCTGTCATGATGAGAGGCAGGAGACTGAGGCTTAGGTGAGCAGGTGACACATTACTGTCCAGCCCCACCCACCCCGTAGTTTCCTGCCATGGTTCAGCTATCTTCCTGCAAGAAAGGATAGACATCCTAGTGATGGGTAGAATTCCTTGTGAACCCCTTTGCATCCTCCAGGGAGTTCTTGCTTTACGGTGGTGGCTCATGGGGAGGCCTCTGGCCCGCTGAGAAAGTGACTTACATTGTAAAATTACTGTCTCTTTGTCTGGCTGCTGTCGATTGGGTGATCTGTAAAGAGACATTTATTGCTCACAACTCTGGAGGCTGGAAAGTCCAAGGTCAAGGCAGTCCAAGGTCAAGGCACCTGCACATCTGGTGTCCCAGGGCCTGTGGCTTACAGACGGCAGCATCTCACCGGGTCTTGCGTGGCAGCAGGCATCTTGTCGGAACTCACATGGTGGAGGAGCAGGAGGGCTCCTCCAGACCTCTCAACAAGGACACCNCCATCACTAGGATGTCTATCCTTTCTTGCAGGAAGATAGCTGAACCATGGCAGGAAACTACGGGGTGGGTGGGGCTGGACAGTAATGTGTCACCTGCTCACCTAAGCCTCAGTCTCCTGCCTTGGTTCAGCTATCTTCCTGCAAGAAAGGATAGACATCCTAGTGATGGGTAGAATTCCTTGTGAACCCCTTTGCATCCTCCAGGGAGTTCTTGCTTTATGGTGGTGGCTCATGGGGAGGCCTCTGGCCCGCTGAGAAAGTGACTTACATTGTAAAATTACTGTCTCTCTGTCTGGCTGCTGTCGATTGGGTGATCTGTAAAGAGACATTTATTGCTCACAACTCTGGAGGCTGGAAAGTCCAAGGTCAAGGCAGTCCAAGGTCAAGGCACCTGCACATCTGGTGTCCCAGGGCCTGTGGCTTACAGACGGCAGCATCTCACCGGGTCTTGCGTGGCAGCAGGCATCTTGTCGGAACTCACATGGTGGAGGAGCAGGAGGGCTCCTCCAGACCTCTCAACAAGGACACCAACCCCAGTCCTGAGAGCAGGACCTCCAAAAGGCCCCACCTCTTAATGTATCCCATCGGAGATGGTTTCAGCATGAGGTTTTGGGGATATTCAGGCCAAAGCCATTGCTCTGTTGTGGTGTTAGGGCTGCATGGCATCATTACTGCAGCAGAGCCACAGCCTTCTCATCTGCATTTGCATCTGCATTTGCTGCAGGAGGAAGACGCAGGTGCCTGTGCAAGTTGGGGTTCAGTGCAAGAAGTTGAGACCCTCTAGGAATCTTAGCAGGAGGATCTTAAGGCTTTGAGAACTGACACCTTAGGACTGTACTTTTCTTCAGACTGTAAAAACCTTGGTGTGTGATAATACTGAACATTGCCTGAGCCCTGTGATCCTGTAAAACAGTGATGGTTAAGACATTCCCCCTCCCCACAACTGCGCCCCCACTTTTACTGCAAGAAGCCCCTTCCCATGTGGCTGAGGCTGACTGGCGGATGACCATTTACCGAGGACAAGGCCAGACACAGGCCTTCAAACCCCCCTTCTCTGCTTTATAAGTGATTAGCTAAACTGCCTGTTCCCACTAATCAATCACCTCCCACCTTGAAATGGTTCTTCGTGGTGCAGTTGCGCCTAGGGGGGTGGACTTGTCTTTGACTGTTGCCTTCCACAGAGGATGGTTAGGGTGGGCAGGAAAGAATTCTCTGCTACAGGTCTGCATTCCAGGCTGTTTCCAGAAGTGGGAATTCTGGTGCCCTGGAGTGTGGGAATGGATTTCTAGTGTCCCAGCTTCAGGTGGAGTCGAAATTGAGTGAGACAACCCACCACACCCATCTGGAGCCAGGAACTAGAGCCATTTTTAAACTAGCAGTTTCTCCATAAGATTACCCAAAAGATGCGCTCAGCACGTTTCTTTCTTTCTCATATGCATTTGGCCATCTAAAATGGGAATGGTGGTGTTTTGAAGCATGGATGTAGTTTTAAATTTTGAGTATTGTAAACCTTAATGTAGCTTCTTAAAATGTTTGCCTGATTATCTGGAGATTTACTAAACCTTTGGAGTGGTAATAATGAGTTGATCTATATGACTTTGCTTTCTAGGATGCAATTGAAAGTACTCTAATTAAAACCTCTGTAGTTGGGTCAGCAGGCAATTGGCCAAAACAAATTCTGCTTTTTGGGTTTCTTTAACCAAACAAGGGAGTAGAGTGTAGGCTGAAGTGGCAAATTCATTTCAGAGCACGCCAGAGCCCTCAGTGATTGAGCAGCCTTCTCAGGTGAACGTGTAACGTGCCGTGAGTCTTGGCAAGCCTGGGTACTGATGTGTGCACGTGACACCACAGAGCCACACCTAGGAAGATGTGGTTTCTGTAACAAGCTTTGGAAAACCAAAGTTCAACTTAATTATCCAACTTTGTTACAGAAAAAGCCTAGACCAGATGGCCAAAGACCTGATTGTTTCATGGTTGAGACATGGTTATAAAATTGGCCTTACTTGGTGCCAATCAGTGTTGGTCCACAGTGATACTCCTCCAACCTCACTGCATAGTTTGGAGACTGATATGAGACTGTGAAAATCTCCTTAAGGTGAAAAGGGCTCTGGGGCACCCGGGAATATCCGCATACCCGTGACCATTCCCCTATAAGGTGGAAAGGACGGCTGGGTCACGCGGGAGCATCCGCACACCCGTGGCCATCCTCTTTAAGATGGAAAGGGCTGCTGGGGTGCCCCGCAATATCTGCACACCCGCGGCCATACTGGCTGTCCCCCTTTCTGCTCAGTCACCTCTGTGTTCCCGCATTCAGGCTTTGGGACACGCATGAACAGCTCGTCTCCTGGGCTGGTGAGAAAGGAGTGGGAGGTTGTTCTGAGGCTCTGTCACTGTCTGCCCTGTGATGAGCTGGGCAAGGCAGTGGCAGTGACCCTGGAGGAGTCTGGTCAGTGAGGGCTCCGGCAGGAAGTGCCGAGGCTTGAGGTGGCTCTGCCAGTCGTAACCCAATGTCTTCCCTCTTATTTCCATGATTCCTTCTAGTTCTGCACCTTGCACTGCAGAGTCTCTGTGTGTCTATAAATACACATTAG
This sequence comes from Theropithecus gelada, assembly GCF_003255815.1. NCBI lineage: Eukaryota > Metazoa > Chordata > Mammalia > Primates > Cercopithecidae > Theropithecus > Theropithecus gelada. The sequence continues at coordinate 3,634 of NW_020257981.1, forward strand.
TTACGATACAGGTGTCTCTTTCCCCTCTGTCTGCGGCTGGGCCCAGGGAGTGAAGTGCAAGAGCCCCTTACTGCTGGATGCCCACCAGCACGAGGCACTGCCTGCCCTGCTTACGAATGCCTACAGCGAGTCCTGGAAGCCCCCTTCTGAGCACCTGGCTTGTGGACGGTGTATACGGGAGACAACTGAGCTCCCCTTGCCCCACCCTGAGCAGAGACTGGGGAGGCGGCGGCAGCACTGTCCCCCATGGTGCATCCTTGGTGCATGGAGGAAAGTGTGATCATGCTTAAAACACAGCCCATCCTCTCAAAAGCAGGGCGACAACCACATATACTTCTGGAATCTTGAAAAAGGGCCCGTCTCTTTGAGAGAAGAACGTGGCATGTATGTGTGTACCTCCTTTGTTTTTTTGAGACAGTTTCCCTCTGTCACCCAGGCTGGAGTGCGTGGTGCGATCTCACTGCAAGCTCCGCCTCCCTGGTTCATGCCATTCTCCAGCCTCAGCCTCCTGAGTAGCTGGGAATACAGACACCCGCCACCACGCCTGGCTAATTGTTTGTATTTTTAGTAGAGACGGGGTTTCACCGTGTTAGCCAGGACGATCTCAATTTCCTGACCTCGTGATCTGCCCACCTCGGCCTCCCGAAGTGCTGGGATTATAGGTGTGAGCCACCGCGCCGGGCCGTATGTGTGTACCTCTTTACAAGTCTTGCTCGACCTTTGCATTGAAAAATTATTGAAAAACTTAAGGATGTAACTGACAAGAACTTTATAGGTTTCTCCAAGTAAAAATTTGGAAAAGTTAAGTGAACCCATAATGTGTTTTATTTCTATGAGTCCCACACTTGGATTTTGAAATGTGGGCAAAACATCTGTATGTTCTTCAGCCTGATTTCCGTGGAATCGTGAATGAAACCTGCTGAAGTTGCCGTGCGGATTTTGTTATGTGGCGGTGACAAGTGGGGCTGGTCATTAAACAACTGGAGGGATCCCTGTCCTTCCTATGCTCCTGTTGGACACTAGGCACGTGCTTGGGTGTTTTCTGTGTGTGTGGACAAGATGAGGACAGAATTTCCAGATTCACACGGTGGTATCTTCTCCCTTTTCTGTTAAAACGTGTCTTCTGCTGCTTCTACATAGACCAAGTGTTTCTTTCTCTTGCCTGTCTACATAAACGCTGTTTAACAAAAGCTGTATTGTATACATGTGAAGCTGAATTCCACATGATCAAGCAGATAGAGACGACTGAGTGTACTGTTTTGTGGAAGGAAGGTTTAAAATAATTTTTAGCTTTTTCCCTGAAATAGGGAATACTTTTAACTTTTTCCCTGAGATAGGGAATAATGAAATGGGAAAATAATTAAATTTTCCCATGTAATTATTAGATTATATTTAATTATTAGATTATTCATGTATTGCAAGGGAAAAAGGAACTAGATCACCCCATGTACCCAAATGAAAATTTAAAGGGCATGGGCGAGTTCATTTGAACTCCTTTAATTTGTTTTCGTTTGTTTTTGACAGTCTCACTCTGTTTCTCAGGCTGGGTGCAGTAGTACAATGACAGCTCACTGCAACCCCAAAGTTCTAGGCTCAAGTGATTCTCCTGCCTCAGCCTCCCCAACTGCTGGGATTTACAGGCGTTAACCACCACACACAGCTTATCACCTCTTGGAGACTAGCTTTGAGTCTGGGCATTCGCTGAACTATATTTTGGTTAATTCTCAAAGTTTGTCACTGTTTATCTTTAATTTGCTAAAAATCTACATGTATTGTAAAATGCGTTACATTTCCTTAGCATCCACGGATTCCCTGTTAGTGGGGCAGAGACACAGAAGGGCAGAAGGCGTTCGGACATCATCAGGGTTGCAGTTGAGTCCTTGCCCCGAACACACTGGAGCTCTGGGCTCTATGGCCCCACGGGGGGGGGGGTCCTCTGTCCACTGAGGGGGCCCCGGGTTACCTGGAAGGTCCCTCCAGCCTCTGCAGTTTTGCCCTTCTCAGGTTAACATCTCATCGTTGTCCTGGACAGCACTGCCTTTCGTTCACTGACCCACGAGTGAACAGCTGGTCGGTGGCCAGTGCTGCTTCCTTCAGCTGGGAGGTGGTGATGTGGTAACACTTTCATGGAATTTGGTTCTTGGTGTATTAAGGGTTCAGTTGTATGTTTATTTTTAATCTGCACCTCTGAATTGGTCTTTTGATTGCAAAGAGATTGCTTACTGGATTTGTTTCTGAATATTTCATGGATAACAGGAGAACCTTGTTTATCTGTGTGTTCATTTAATGTGTTTTTGCCAGGCATTTAAATGGGTGTGCTAGCCCTTAGCCCACTTTCTGTGTGTGGTGGAGTCATTGAAATCATTTATGTGAAGTCTCTCTTCTATTAAGGCCGGAGGACGTGGGGTGGTGTCTCCCTAAACTAGGGAGAAATGGCATTGTTCTGCCCTCCTCCCTGGGAACGCTGGTGGTTCCAGGTCTCTGAACTTGGCTCCCACACTGGGAGAGTGGCTGTGGCTTCTGGAGCCCGTTTTGTGCGGGACTGACTCCTTCACTTGCTTTATTCCCCACCGTCTTTGCTGCTTTATGACGCAGGGATGAGGGAGTTGGGCCCGGGGGCCTTGCCTGTGCCTGAAGGGCCCGATGCAGAAACTCCTGGTGGGAAGGATGTTCCTTGAGGGCAGCTTTTGGAGTCTTTTCCTACTTTTAACTGAGAAGCAGCTATTCACATGGTTCTATTCTGCTAGTGTGTTTCAAAATAATTGGTGTAGAGTTGCGAAGATGTCCGAGACACCCATGATCCACTCTGGGCCAGTGCTGGGCATTGTGCTCAGATGCCTTCAGACCACATTCACATGCCAAAGATTCTTGCTTGGTTTTCCTCACACTTACGAGAATCTAAAACGCAAGCCACGGTATGGATTTTCTCTTGAGCCCCCATGGCTTTGTCTTGTATTTTGGGCATGAATGACTTCATCAAGGGGAAAGAATTTGAGGAAGGAGCCTCTGAGGCTAGGAGGGGGTGGGAAGGGGTGGGGGCAAGAGGAGGGAAAAGGAGCTGTAGAGGGAGGAGCCGGGCTGGGGCGTCTCCCCATGGTGCTCCCCCACCCCTGGTGCGAGGCCCCAGGGACTGACGGATTTTCCCACAGGAAATGTGTATGATTGCGTGTCTGTTTTGTGGGCTGGCCATTTGGATTGTCTGTGTTGTGATTCCTTACTGATTCGAAGGTTGGAAAGGTTTGTGCTCAATACAGGGGTCTCTTGGTGAGATGGGAAATGTGATCGCAGCCGCCTTCAGGGTGGGGAGAGCCCTTGAGGCCCTCAGTGGTGGCCGGTGTCGGCCTTCGCCTCCCTGGGTGAGCTGCCCTCAGGGTGGGAAGGGAGGTCCTCGGTGGTGGCCGCTGTTGGCCTTCGCCTCCCTGGGTGAGTGCTGCTCCATCCCCGGCTCTCCGACTCCTTGCCTGCACCTTCCTGATTAGAAGCCGTGATCCATCAACCTTGTCCACGCGTGTCCTGCAGACTAGTGCTGACTACAGGTTCAGGAATGGTCAGAGGAGGCCAGAGGAGGCCAGAGGAGGCCCTCGTGATGCGAAGCTAAACGTTTAATGATGGCGCTGCTGAGTGCATGAGCCGCGTCAGCCCAAGAGTCTGGGTAGGAGGGAACCGCGGGGTGGAGGGAAGACTGGACAGATGGGTGCTTTCCTTGGCCCCCGGGAGCATGGCCAGGTCCACGCTCAGACCTCCTGGTTTCTCCCATATTTCCATAAATGGCACGGGAAGGACTCGGGGCACCCAGGGACCTCAGGGGTATAAGCTGTGTCCTCGCGTGGCCCCAGCTGTGGCCAGTGACGTTATTCTCTTTAACCTCAGGCTTATTTTGCATAAAAACACAAAGGGACAGAAGTAGTTCAAGGGCCTCTAAAGACTTATGTAATTGTTAATAGGCCTACTTTTATGCTTTCTTATGTATTAAGAGCAAATCATGAAACAAACTCATTTCTGTTTGAAGAAATCTTTAGTGTCCTCATTTTTGTGGCAAGCAACATTCTTTGCTTAGTGAGCGTTAGTGCCTTCCTGCCCAGTGCCGTTGCCTGGTGTGTCCTTGCACACACCTCTGTCCATTGGTCTCCGTTCACCTTTCCACCTAGAATTGTAGGAGGGGCGCTGGGATCTTAGGGCTAGAAAGAAACTCTGAAGACCACTTTCAGGGGCGGCTTTTAGTCAGGGCTTCCAGAGAGACAGTTAGCCAGGTGTGCGTGTGTCTCCAGGGGGACGCTTGCTGTAGGGGCTACAGAGTCCAGGAAGCCACAGGACCCACAGCCTGCAAGCTAGAGTCCTGGGAGGGTGTGGCTTGAAGACTTGAGAAGCGGAGGGTGCCGATCCCACCTGGGTCTGAGGAGCTGAGACCCAGGAGCACGGGCGGCAGAAGACGGATGTCACTGGCCCATCAGCCAGACAGGTGGAGTGAACCCAGTTTTCCCCGCCTTGCTGTTTTACTCGGGCCCTGGGGGGATAGGGTGGTGCCCCCCACAGTGAAGAGGCTGGGCCTCCACTCAGTCCAGAGGCAAACATGCATCTCACACAGAAATAATGCAGAACCAGCCATCTGGGCACCCCGGGCATGCTCAGGTTGACGCACAAAACCAACTCTGCGCGTGGCCCTGACGTCTGCGTGTTCGCATCACTCCACGCACATTACTCGGTCATCGCCTTGGTGAGTTTTGTAAGCTCGTTGTGTGGTTCTGGGGCTCTTTGTCCCGGGTGGTGGTGGTGGTGGTGATGACAGGCTCTCCACTGCGCCAGCTCAGGTACGGAAGGTGATGCCACCAACCGCTCCTTATTTCTCAGACACTTGAGCGGGTGCTCTGTGCAGCCAGTTCCACCTGCAGCAGCATCTGTTCCCTATGCCGATTCCATTCGGAGTGTGTGCCTCCCTTCTGTTGAGGGTGCAGCCTTCTTTCAGGGAAGAACTGTGTCCTGTTCGCCTATGTCTCCTGTGGTGTATCTCATGGCTGAATAAGTAGCTATAGGATACCTCGGTGGCTGAATGATAGGTTCATTGGAAGGAAAACTTCATACCTTTTTTTCTTTTTGGGATGGAGTCTCACACTCAACGCCCAGACTGAAGTGCAATGGCATGATCTCGGCTCATTGCAAACTATCCCTCCCGGGTTCAAGTGATTCTCCTCCCTCAGCCTCCCAAGTAACTGGGGTTACAGGCGTCTGCCACTATGCCTGGCTAATTTTTCGTATTTTTGTTAGAGACGGCGTTTCACCATGTTGGCCAGGCTGGTCTTAAACTCTTGACCTCAGGTGATGCACCCCCCTCGGCCACCCAAAGTGCTGGGATTACAGCCATGAGCCACCGCACCCAGGAACTTAATACCGTTTTTTTTTTTTTTTTAAATCATAATGGGCTTGTGAAATGCTTACGTTAATGTTTATTTTTAAAAATGTTATCTGTGACCTTTCAGCTTTTCATATCACTTCTCGTGTAAGTATTTTAAAAAAGGCCCTTTAGTCGTGGGGGAGAAGCGGTTATCCCTTTCAGCAGAGGGAGATGGAGGAACAGGCCCTGGTGGGTCTGAGCACAGGCAGTCACCCCAGCCTTGGCGCTTGCTTAGGTCTGTTCTCCGTTCACCGTAGCCTTGTCCACTCTCATTGTCAGCTTAAAAATAAGCTTTTTCCTCTTTCTAATCAGAACAGTTAGTTTCTTAACCGTCACATTAAGGTATCGAGAATGATGGCTTTCAGGCCTCAGATACGACACAAGTAATAAATGCAGCTGACCCTGAACAACATGGGTTTTGAGCTTCGAAGGATCACTTATGTTAATTTTTTTTCTAACCAAACCCTTACTGAAAAAACCTGGCTTTGTGGAGGGCCAACGTTTCCTACATGTGGTTCCATAGGGTGTCTGCGGGGTCCTGTGGATACGTAGATTTGGGTAAACTCGAGGCGTGTTCTGGAATCCATGTCCCTGTGTATACAGAGGGACAATTGCAGCTTTTTAGAAGTTTGTGCCCTGCCTTGTCCTAAAAAGGCTCCAAGGTGGATGCAAAATTATTTCATTCCTTTGGTTTTCTTGGTGGAATATTGATATTTATTCTTCAGTGTCTAAAATCCTGAGTGAACAGAGTTACCACTTCAGGAACAAAGCCAGTTTGGAAACACATATGGAGATATCCACCTTCATGGTTTCACAAAAGGCCATGATCATATTTTATTCAGTTGAACCGTAGGAAACTGCCAATATTTGCTGTTTTTGGCCTACAAAATGGCAAGTTCGTACGATATTAAAAACAAAGGCTTCCTGGATGGGGAAAATAGGAATCGGTAAGAACCTGAAGTTGTCTGTCATGGCCTCTGAGTCACAGGTAAATAAACCTGCGTGAGGGGAAGTTGACTGTACAGTATTTTCCTTCTGTTTTGAGACTGTCAGAAAAAGGTCAGTTCCATTGCGTTGGGTCCCTTTTCCTCACCTTTGCTGCAGAGGTGGCTTGCCATTATACCTCTTGTTCCCAGTGCCCAGAAGGCTGATGCCACATAGAAGACCTGCAGGTCGATGGATGTAAAACAGGCATCAGACATGCTGTGCACCTTGGGACGCATCTGAGAAGTACGTGCTTGCAGCATGTCTGAGGTGAGGGCGTGTTCCATCTCCTCTCCCTTCTCTGGCTTTGCAGGCCTTTGAAGTTGGTCCTGGAAAGTGAAATTAGTTAATGCTGATTAGCTCCAGGTCAAAGCCGGGGACGGAAGAGACCCGTCCTTCACTAGGGGTGTGAAGCATTGGGCCCTCCCATCAGGGGGCAGCAGGGACTCGAGAAAGCCCCACATGCCCTCCAGTTCCCTTATGTTGAAATTTTTTGTACTCGGCCATGCCGGGTCATTTTGGCAGGTAAATGGGGGGTTCACATGGGGGTGTGCAGTTTTCTTAGGTATCAGGTGCGAAAGTTAAATTTGTAGAAGCTGTGCAGATAGGAAAGGGCCTGGCAGGGAGTGCTGTTTACACGGAGCCGATTTAACGCGAGATCTGTGCTCTGCCTGGCTCCGTGTCTGACCGGTGTCTCCCAGTCTGCAACAGGACGTTGATGTGACTCGGTGCCATTGTCCCACTCTGTGTAGATGTCTGAGGATCTGTGCGCAGCTGCTCTGTGAGAATGAGTTGTGATAATGAACTGAGAAACAGTGAACAAACCCTGAATTGGTTAGCACTGGTTCCACGGCCACTTCTGCGTGGTTGGCGTCATTCATAATAAAGTGTGCTGGACTCCTATGCAGAGCTCTGAATTTCAGAGGCCCTTTAACTCGGCAGCTAACCAGCCGCTTCCTTCAGAAGACATTTGAGTCCCCTTTACCTACCCAGGGTGACCCTGGGAGTTTGAAGATGAGTGAGACAAGCCCTCCGTGTCTTGTGGATTTTACTGTCCAGAGGGGAGACAGATGTGGATGGTGAAGGGGGCCCTATCAGAGGTTAGCGCACGTCAGTTTCATTTCTTCAGCACTTGTTGTGTTCAGGCGGTGCCCCGGGCCATGTGCAGAGCATCTGTGGACCCTGCCCATGGCATCCCAGGCACAGCTAGCATCTGCGCCATCTTCATACTTGGCCTGAGTTTTGAGTAAGTTACCGAGGACGGCTTGTGCCTTTGCTGGAGAGAGTTGGAAGTCAGGGCAGCCCTCCACAAGGAGATGATCGCCAGTTGATTCCTCAAGAAAGAGGTGATCCCCACATGGGCAGAGCAGGGCAGCATGCACAGACCTGGGTGTGGGGTCTGGGGCATGTGCATCTGAGTGGGGTCTGCTGGGAGACAGCAGGCGTGAGGTGTGAAGGCAGTTGGAATTGACAGGATAAATTATCACTAAGGCGATGCTGGGAAAACATAATATTGGGACTCTCTGGGGTAAACGTGGACTTAGGGTGACCCTGGGCGTGGGTGTTTTCAGGCTCTGAAGGCAGAGATTTAGGAAATTGGGGCAGAGCTGAGTCCCAGACGAGGATGAAGACCACCCTTGGGATGTTAAATGACACAGAGGTGGAAACCCAGTGAATGTCCTGGAGGGTCAGTCCAGCAGGAAGGCAGCAGAGTAGACCGGTGTCCTCAAAGGCCCTGTGGGGCCTGCCTCTCAAAGTGCTGGGATTACAGACATGAGCCACTGCTCCCTGCCGATACTTTTAAAATTTCTAAGCTACTCTCTCTCATACCCACTCCC
>NW_020257981.1:11941-13301 GCF_003255815.1 Theropithecus gelada
TTGTTTTTTTTTTTTTTTTTTTTTTTTTGTGACTAGGTTTATGGCTATATTTTTTCCAAGGGAACCAAACAGTTACCTGTTTGAAGTACACATAACACCGTGTTTAAAAACCGAAAATGCCAATTTGCATAGAAGTTTCCAAATACCCAGTTGGTTTGAGCCTTGCATTGCAGTGTCGCTACCTGCTCTTAAATTTCTATACGATGTATAGATAGTGAGGCAGGGACGACTCGTACATCTTCAGGTTTCAATTCTACTAACTTGGGCTGTATTTTCATTTATTTTGGCATAACTGTGGGTGTGGCAAGCAATGGCAGGGTATTTATTTTGACGCTTGTCCAATAACAGTTGGGAAGATTTTCACATTTTTAGAATTTTCATAGTAATAGTTATAATTTACAAAGAATTTAAAATTGTGTAGTCATTATTTTGCTTTTTTCTAGATATGCCCCAAAACAGGGTTGCTAATTATCATTCTACGTCACAGGATTCAGAACAGTACCATTTAGGAGCAGATGCCTGTAATCGAGGAATTCTGCCTAGTCAGTTCACTTTAAGCGTGTTTAAAAGGTTTTCTTTATCCTAGTTGGCACCTGTGGCTATAGTTTGTTTTCACTGCTGAGGAATATTCCATGATGGAAGCCGTAATTCATCTGTTTTTCATATCGGTGGACATTTGGATTATTTTGGGAGGGTGTGTATGTCTATTCAGCCTTCATTTTTTCAGGATTTTTTTGTAGAAGATAATGTAACAGTGTAACATCCTCTGGTACGGAGCCAACACGAACCCTGATTACAGACACACAGACTCTCACACGGACTCTCAGGCCTTGTTACCAACGCACAGAACCATTTTCTTAAGTTGAAACACAGTAGCAGAACCTGAAGCCATGTGAACGGGTCCTCCGATCTTACACTTGGAATTCACTTTTTATTACTATGTCTGCTAATTAGGAAGCATATCAATTATACAGAAAGCTGAGAATATAAAATTATGTTTATGACAGAAAAAAAACTTATTTAATACTCCAGAACACATGGCTATGTTTTTCCCTCATGACCCACCACTGTTTTCTTTGCTTGAAGTGGGAACTGACACTTGAAGGCGATTTTCTAGCCACTGTTAGCCTGGCATCGTTCTTCAGAGACAGAGGATATAAAGCACATGGAAAATTTCTGTTTGTGGAATGTGATTTCCCGGTCACCTCATTCAGGCTGCCGTGGCTTTCCCCTCTGGCCGCCTGCACCATGGGACGTCTGAGGAGGTCCCTGTTTCATCCTCTGAAATTCGGAAAAGGAAGGAGAGGAGGGCGTACAGGGTGTGGTGCATTTGTGTTGGTCCTTCGAGGTTTTATTTGGA
>NW_020257982.1:0-14979 GCF_003255815.1 Theropithecus gelada
GGCTTGTCTCACTCATCTTCAAACTCCCAGGGTCACCCTGGTAGGTACAGGGGACTCAAATGTCTTCTGAAGGGAGCAGCTGGTTAGCTGCCGAGTTAAAGGGCCTCTGAAATTCAGAGCTCTGCATAGGAGTCCAGCACACTTTATTATGAATAACTCCAACCACGGGAGAAGTGGCCGTGGAACCAGTGCTAACCAATTCAGGGTTTGTTCACTGTTTCTCAGTTCATTATCACAACTCATTCTCACAGAGCAGCCGCGCACAGATCCTCAGACGTCTACACAGAGTGGGACGATGGCGCCAAGTCACGTCAACGTCCTGTTGCAGACTGGGAGACACCGGTCAGACACGGACCCAGGCAGAGCACAGACCTCGCGTTAAATGGGCTTCGTGTAAACAGTACTCCCTGCCAGGCCCTTTCCTATCCGCACAGCTTCTACAAATTCAACTCTCGCACCTGACACCTAAGAATACTGCACACCCCCATGTGAATCCCCTACTCACCTCCCAAAATGACCCGGCATGGCCGAGTACAAAAATTTTCAACATAAGGGAACTGGAGGGCATGTGGGGCTTTCTCGAGTCCCTGCTGCCTCCTGATGGGAGGGCCCAATGCTTCACACCCCTAGTGAAGGGCGGGTCTCTTCGGCCCCCAGACTTTGACCTGGAGCTTAAATCAGTATTAACTAATTTCACTTTCCAGGACCAACTTCAAAGGCCTGCAAAGCCAGAGAAGGGAGAGGAGATGGAACACGCTCTCACCTCAGATCTGCTGCAAGCACGCACTTCTCAGATGCGTCCCAAGGTGCACAGCGTGTCCGATGCCTGTTTCACATCCACCGACCTGCAGGTCTTCTATGTGGCATCAGCCTCCTGGGCACTGGGAACAAGAGGTATAATGGCAAATCCCCTATGCAGCAAAGGTGAGGCAAAGGGACCCAACGCATTGGAACTGACCTTTTTCTGACAGTCCCAAAACAGAAGGAAAATACTGTACAGTCAACTCCCCCTCACGCAGGTTTATTTACCTGTGACTCAGAGGCCATGACAGACAACTTCAGGTTCTTACAGATTCCTATTTTCCCCATCCAGGAAGCCTTTGTTTTTAATATCCTACGAACTTGCCATTTTGTAGGCCAAAACCAGCAAATATTGGCAGTTTCCTACAGTTCAACTGAATAAAATATGATCATGGCCTTTTGTGAAACCATGAAGAAAAGGTGGATATCTCAATATGTGTTTCCAGACTGGCTTTGTTCCTGAAGCGGTAACTCTGTTCACACAGGATTTTAGACACTGAAGAATAAACATCAATATCCCACCAAGAAAACCAAAGGAATGAAATAATTTTGCATCTACCTTGGAGCCTTTTTAGGACAAGGCAGGACACAAACTTTTAAAAAGCTGCAATTATCCCTCTGTATACACAGGGACATGGATTCCAGAACACGCCCCGAGTTTACCCAAATCTACGTATCCACAGGACTCCACGGCCACCCTATGGAACCACATGTAGGAAACGTCGGCCCTCCACAAAGCCAGGTTTTTTCGGTAAGGGTTTGGTTGGAAAAAAAAAAACAACATAAGTGATCCTTCGAAGCTCAAAACCCATGTTGTTCAGGGTCAGCTGCATCTACTACTTGTGTCATATCTGAGGCCTGAAAGCCATCATTCTCGATACCTTAATGTGATGGTTAACAAACTGTTCTGATTAGAAGGAGGAAAAAGCTTATTTTTAAGCTGACAATGAGAGTGGATGCGGCTACGGTGAACGGAGAACAGACCTACGCAAGCACCACGGCTGGGGTGACTGCCTGTGCTCAGACCCACCAGGGCCTGTTCCTCCATCTCCCTCTGCTGAAAGGGATAACCCCCTTCTCCCCCACGACTAAAGGGCCTTTTTTAAATACTCACACGAGAAGTGCTATGAAAAGCTGAAAGGTCACAGATAACATTTTTAAAAATAAACATTAACGTAAGCATTTAACAAGCCCATTATGATTTAAAGGAAAAGAAAACGGTATTAAGTTCCTGGGTGCAGGGGCTCATGGCCGTAATCCCAGCACTTTGGGTGGCCGAGGTGGGTGCATCACCTGAGATCAAGAGTTTAAGACCAGCCTGGCCAACATGGTGAAACCCTGTCTCTAATGAAAATACGAAAATTAGCCAGGCATGGTGGCAGACGCCTGTAACCCCAGTTACTTGGGAGGCTGAGGGAGGAGAATCACTTGAACCCGGGAGGGAGAGTTTGCAATGAGCTGAGATCATGCCATTGCACTTCAGCCTGGGCGTTGAGTATGAAACTCCATCCCAAAAAGAAAAAAAAAGTATAAAGTTTTCCTTCCAATGAACCTATCGTTCAGCCACCGAGGTATCCTATAGCTACTTATTCAGCCACGAGATACACCACAGGAGACATAGGCGAACAGGACACAGTTCTTCCCTGAAAGAAAGCTGCACCCTCAACAGAAGGGAGGCACACACTCCAAATGGAATTGGCATAGGGAACAGATGCTGCTGCAGGTGGAACTGGCTGCACAGAGCACTCACTCAAGTGTCTGAGAAATAAGGAGCCGTTGGTGGCATCACCTTCCGTACCTGAGCTGGGCGGTGGGGAGCCTGTCATCACCACCACCACCACCACCCGGGACAAAGACCCCCAGAACCACACAACGAACTTACAAACTCACCGAGGCGATGACCGAGCAATGTGCATGGAGTGATGCAAACACGCAGACGTCAGGGCCACGCGCAGAGTTGGTTTTGTGCGTCAACCTGAGCATGCCCGGGGTGCCCAGATGGCTGGTTCTGCATTATTTCTGTGTGAGATGCATGTTTGCCTCTGGACTGAGTGGAGGCCCATCCTCTCCAGTGTGGGGGGCACCACCCTATCCACCCAGGGCCCGAGTGAAACAGCAAGGCGGGGGAAACTGGGTTCACTCCACCTGTCTGGCTGATGGGCCAGTGACATCTGTCTTCTGCAGCCCGTGCTCCTGGGTCTCAGCTCCTCAGACCCAGGTGAGATCTGCACCCTCCGCTTCTCAAGTCTTCAAGCCACACCCTCCCAGGACTCTAGCTTGCAGACTGTGGGTCCTGTGGCTTCCTGGACTCTGTAGCCCCTGCAGCAAGCCTCCCCCTGGAGACACACGCACACCCGGCTGGCTGTCTCTCTGGAAGCCCTGACTAAAAGCCGCCCCTGAAAGTGGTCTTCAGAGTTTCTTTCTAGCCCTAAGATCCCAGCGCCCCTCCTACAATTCTAGGCGGAAAGGTGAACGGAGACCAATGGACAGAGGTGTGTGCGAGGACACGCCAGGCAACGGCACTGGGCAGGAGGGCACTAACGCTCACTAAGCAAAGAATGTTGCTTGCCACAAAAATAAGGACAGTAAAGATTTCTTAAACAGAAATGAGTTTGTTTCATGATTTGCTCTTAATACATAAGAAAGCATAAAAGTAGGCCTATTAACAATTACGTAAGTCTTTAGAGGCCCTTGAACTACTTCTGTCCCTTTGTGTTTTTATACAAAATAAGCCTAAGGTTAAAGAGAATAACGTCACTGGCCACAGCTGGGGCCACACGAGGACACAGCTTATACCCCTGAGGTCCCTGGGTGCCCCGAGTCCTTCCCTTGCTATTTATGGAAATATGGGAGAAACCAGGAGGTCTGAGCGTGGACCTGGCCATGCTCCCAGGGGCCGAGGAAAGCACCCATCTGTCCAGTCTTCCCTCCACCCCGCGGTTCCCTCCTACCCAGACTCTTGGGCTGAGGCGGCTCATGCACTCAGCAGCGCCACCATTAAACGTTTAGCTTCGCATCACCAGGGCCTCCTCTGGCCTCCTCTGACCACCCCTGGACCTGCAGTCAGCACTAGTCTGCAGGACACGCGTGGACAAAGTTGATGGATCACGGCTTCCAATGAGGAAGGTGCAGGCAAGGAGTCGGAGAGCCGGGGATGGAGCAGCCCTCACCCAGGGAGGCGAAGGCCAACAGCGGCCACCACCGAGGACCTCCCTTCCCACCCTGAAGGCAGCTCACCCAGGGAGGCGAAGGCCGACACCGGCCACCACTGAGGACCTCAAGGGCTCTCCCCACCCTGAAGGCGGCTGCGATCACATTTTCCCATCGCACCAAGAGACCCCTGTATTGAGCACAAACCTTTCCAACCTTCGAATCAATAAGGAAGCACAACACAGACATTCCCTCAATCCAAATGGCCAGCCCACAAAACAGACACGCAATCATACACATTTCCTGTGGGAAAATCAGTCAGTCCCTGGGGCCTCGCACCAGGGGTGGGGGAGCATCATGGGGAGATGCCCCAGCCCCAGCCTGGCTCTTCACTCTACAGCTCCTTTTCCCTCCTCTTCCCCCCGCCCCTTCCCACCCCCTCCTAGCCTCAGAGGCTCCTTCCTCAAATTCTTTCCCCTTGATGAAGTCATTCATGTCCAAAATACAAGGCAAAGTCATGGGGGCTCAAAAGAAAATCCATACCGTGGCTCGCGTTTTAGATTCTCATAAGTTTGAGAATAACCAAGCAAGAATCTTTGGCATGTGAATGTGGTCTGAAGGCATCTGAGCACAATGCCTGGCACTGGCCCAGAGTGGATCGTGGGTGTCTCGGGCATCTTCGCAACTCTACACCAATTATTTTGAAACACACCAGCAGAATAGAACCACGTGAATAGCTGCTTCTCAGTTAAAAGTAGGAAAAGACTCCAAAAGCTGCCCTCAAGGAACATCCTTCCCACCAGGAGTTTTCTGCATCGGGCCCTTCAGGCACAGGCAAGGCCCCCGGGCCCAACTCCCTCATCCCTGCGTCATAAAGCAGCAAAGACGGTGGGGAATAAAGCAAGTGAAGGAGTCAGTCCCGCACAAAATGGGCTCCAGAAGCCACAGCCACTCTCCCAGTGTGGGAGCCAAGTTCAGAGACCTGGAAACACCAGCGTTCCCATGGAGGAGGGCAGAACAATGCTATTTCCCCCTAGTTTAGGGAGACACCACCTCACGTCCTCTGGCCTTAATAGAAGAGACTTCACATAAATGATTTCAATGACTCTACCACACACAGAAAGTGGGCTGAGGAGTAACACACACATATAAATGTCTGGCAAAAACACATTAAATGAACACACAGATAAGCAAGGTTCTCCTATTATCCACGAAATATTCAGAAACAAATCCAGTAAGCAATCTTTTTGCAATCAAAAGACCAATTCAGAGGTGCAGATTAAAAATAAACACACAACTGAACCCTTAATACACCAAGAACCAAATTCCACGGAAGTGTTATCACATCACCGCTTCCCAGCTGAAGGAAGCAGCACTGGCCACTGACCAGCTGTTCACTCATGGGTCAGTGAACGAAAGACAGTGTTGTCCAGGACAACGAAGAGATGTTAACCTGAAAAGGGCAAAATTGCAGAGGCTGGAGGGACCTTCCAGGTAACCCGGCCCCCTCAGTGGACAGAGGACCCCCGTGGGGCCACAGAGCCCAGAGCTCCAGTGTGTTCGGGGCAAGGACTCAACTGCAACCCTGATGATGTCCGAACACCTTCTGCCGTTCTGTGTCTCTGCCCCACTAACACGGAATCCGTGAATGCTAAGGAAATGTAACGCATTTTACAATACATGTAGATTTTTAGCAAATTAAAGATAAACAGTGACAACTTTGAGAATTAACCAAAATATAGTTCAGTGAATGCCCAAACTCAAAGCTAGTCTCCAAGAGGTGATAAGCTGTGTGTGGTGGTTAACGCCTGTAAATCCCAGCAGTTGGGGAGGCTGAGGCAGGAGAATCACTTGAGCCTAGAAGGTTGGGGTTACAGTGAGCTGTCATTGTACTACTGCACCCAGCCTGAGAAACAGAGTGAGACTGTCAAAAACAAACAAACAAAAACAAATTAAAGGAGTTCAAATGAACTCGCCCATACCCTTTAAATTTTCATTTGAGTACATGGGGTGATCTAGTTCCTTTTTCCCTTGCAATACATGAATAATCTAATAATTAAATATAATCTAACGATTAAATGGGAAAATTTAATTATTTTCCCATTTCATTATTCCCTATCTCAGGGAAAAAGTTAAAAGTATTCCCTATTTCAGGGAAAAAGCTAAAAATCATTTTAAACCTTCTTTCCACAAAACAGTATACTCAGTCATCTCTATCTGCTTTATCATGTGGAATTCAGCTTCACATGTCTACAATATAGTTTTTGTTAAACAGCGTTTATGTAGACAGGCAAGAGAAAGAAACACTTGGTCTATGTAGAAGCAGCAGAAGACACGTTTTAACAGAAAAGGGAGAAGATACCACCGTGTGAATCTGGAAATTCTGTCCTCATCTTGTCCACACACACAGAAAACACCCAAGCACGTGCCTAGTGTCCAACAGGAGCACAGAAAGGACAGGGGTCCCTCCAGTTGTTTAATGACCAGCCCCACTTGTCACCGCCTCATAACAAAATCCGCACGGCAACTTCAGCAGGTTTCATTCATGATTCCACCGAAATCAGGCTGAGGAATATACAGATGTTTTGCCCACATTTAAAAATCCAAGTGTGGGACTCATAGAAATGAAACACATTATGGGTTCACTTAATTTTTCCAAATTTTTACTTGGAGAAACCTATAAAGTTCTTGTCAGTTACATCCTTAAGTTTTTCAATAATTTTTAAATGCAAAGGTCAGGCAAGACTTGTAAAGAGGTACACACATACGGCCCGGCGCGGTGGCTCACACCTATAATCCCAGCACTTTGGGAGGCCAAGGTGGGCAGATCACGAGGTCAGGAAACCGAGACCATCCTGGCTAACACGGTGAAACCCCGTCTCTACTAAAAATACAAACAATTAGCCAGGCGTGGTGGCGGGTGCCTGTAGTCCCAGCTACTCGGGAGGCTGAGGCTGGAGAATTGCATGAACCCGAGAGGCAGAGCTTGCAGTGAGCTGAGATCGCACCACCGCACTCCAGCCTGGGTGACAGAGGGAAACTGTCTCAAAAAAAACCAAAGGAGGTACACACATACATGCCACGTTCTTCTCTCAAAGAGACGGGCTCTTTTTTAAGATTCCAGAAGTAAATGTGGTTGTCACCCTGCTTTTGAGAGGATGGGCTGTGTTTTAAGCATGAACACACTTTCCTCCATGCACCAAGGATGCACCATGGGGGCAGTGCTGCCCCCCCTCCCCAGTCTCTGTTCAGGGTGTGGCAAGGGGAGCTCAGTTGTCTCCCGTATACACCGTCAACAGGCCAGGTGCTCAGAATGAGGCTTCCAGGACTCGCTGTAGGCATTTGTCAGCAGGGCAGGCAGTGCCTCGTGCTGGTGGGCATCCAGCAGTAAGGGAGTCTTGCACTTCACTCCCTGGGCCCAGCCCCAGACAGAGGGGAAAGACACCTGTATCATAACTCATGTGTATTTATAGATACACAGAGACTCTGCAGTGCAAGGTGCAGAACTAGAAGGAATCATGGAAATAAGAGGGAAGACATTTGGTTACGATTGGCAGAACCACCTCAAGCCTCAGCACTTCCTGCCAGAGCCCTCACTGACCAGACCCCTCCAGGGTCACTGCCACTGCCTTGCCCAGCTCATGACAGGGCAGACAGTGACAGAGCCTCAGAACAACCTCCCACTCCTTCCTCACCAGCCCAGGGGACGAGCTGTTCATGAGTGTCCCAAAGCCTGAATGCGGGAACACAGAGGTGTGTTGGGGTCCGCATGTTTCCTAAACAAAGGAATGAACACACAAGACAACACAAGACAAGACAAACATGGCGGCCGCCTCGAATGGCGCACTCTGCTTTATTTTATACAGTCGTTTGTGGAATGTTGCCAAGTCACAAGACATTCTTTTTCCGTCCTTTCCCTGACTTTCTGGATTTTCAAGATGTTTACATATAAACAGGCCCCCAACGCCCTGCTTCGTTTGCAAGAGCAGGACTTGTCGGGAACGCCCTGCTTCGTTTGCGAGAGCAGGACTTATCGGAAACACCCTGTTTGTGAGCACGTAGTCCTCTACATTTCCCCTTTCCTTATTTACAAGTTTGAATTTGTTTTAAAACCATCATTACATGTTGGGCTCGCTGGGATTCGGTGTTTGCCCTTCGGCAACGTCTCCACCAGACTGTGAAAAATGACAAAGGCAAGAACAACAATCATTACTAGAAACAGAGGTCAGCAAAGTTTTTACAGGACTCACAGGGTTCAAAGACGTCAAACTTTGTGCAATACCAGTCATCAAATCTGCACCAGTCAGCAACGGTAACTGATTGTGAAATGTTTCAGAAATGTTCTGTGTTAATTCTTGTATTTCTAGGGAAAGATTATTATGACCAATTAAAAGTCTCTTTATCTCAGTCCAGTTATGTACAGTGCTGTTTAAAGGAACAGGAGTAATACAAAATTGGGTAGTGTTTCAATCACATTTCAACAAAGCTCAGGTATTCAACACTGTTAGCTGATCTCCCAACCAAAAAACCACTTGCTCCAGATTATTCACTCGTTCAGTCAAATGTGCATCTATGTCTCGTTGCTGCTGCCACAACAAATGTGATTGTTCATGCCATTGTTGCACAAATTCTGCATTTTATATACTCCGGTGTAGAGCTAATCCAGCAACAGCGGCGGTGGAAGCAATTGCTACAAGTCCTATCACCACGGTCACGATTATTCCAACCATCCTCTGACTGCGGTGGACAAGATCTTGCATAACCTTGTAAATTTGAGTAATCCCAGCAGATTCACTCCAAGTACGTGTTAAGTTTACAGGTAGCCAGGTTTCTTTTCTGGCTCTTAGTATATATAAATCGGAATGAGACTCATTCCAATAATTATTCCACCAAGTAGTATTTATAAAACTTAAGAATGTACAATTGTTTGTACAGTTAACTACCCCTGTATTATTATCTCATTTAAAAATTCCTGTCAACAACAAGTAAGGCTTTCTTACACATGCAATAACATATCTAGAACTATTTCGATGCAAAGATATATGGAAAGGGTTAGCAATATTAGTAAGATTTAAGGACATGTTTCCCGTGAAAGTGAACATTGGTTTACCAGCAGCTAGCAACTTCCAAATATGACCTTGTATTTGTGAGGTATTAGCCAAATGTGGCAAGGGGGTGATAGACCACCATCATGCCAAATAATAGTTTCATTGCCATCTGCAGAAATGCTGTGATTGCCTTATGCCAACGCAGGTTGGCATGGCTGAATTTAGTCTGAAAATCTCCATGTATACTCCAATCTGGAACAAGGTATTTACAACTCTTCCCTTTTACTTCTAACAACAATCGTGGCCCACTACTTCTACATCTAGTCCACTCTAGTTGGGAAACACCTCCGGACACATCAGGGATAGGGCATAAATATAATGTACTTGGCAGAGTTTCATTAAGTACTGCAGTATGATTATACTTAAAACTTTGAGCAACAATAATCAAAGGCAGAGATATGACTATGGTTATAGCGAACAGCCCAAGCCTTATGAGAAAGATGCAGACAATGTGGACTACCCCCCCAAGACATATAGGTAACCCTTCAACCCCAAATTGATATGAACTATTTACTGTGCCAGTGTTTAATTCAGGATCCTGGTTTAAAAAAGGCGATGGCATCCAAGCAGTATCATTAGTAAATACTGGGACTTCTCTGTCTCCCCAGGCCACACATTGATATAAGGGTGGAAAAGGAATATAAGCCCAGTATGTAAGTTCTCCAGCTGTTACCTGACAATTTACTACAGCCAGCATAGCCAGGAATAAAGTCAGTGGGGTTTTGGGCTGCCCAGCTTGTTGAACAACCCCTTCAGCTTCTTAACTGTTTCAGTTGTCCCCATGTCGGGGGCTCCACACGAGTTCCGAAGGTGAATGTTCTCTGAGCGCTCAGATTTAGCTGCTGGAATTCCTTCAGGAACTCTTTGGATCGGCTCCTCTTCGCCATGGCACTGTTTCAACCGTCGAGATGGAAACTACTCGTGTCCGGCACCTGTACGGACAAGAGCATAGCCTCGGCCCCATTGTAAAACTTTTCCTTTTAAATATTGTCCTTGTAATGAAGGATAATACACCCACTGATTACTGTTTTGCGGTTTTTCTAAAGGCTGTTGAAAATGTTTCACCGCTGCAGACTGCTGTAATTGGCACCAGTGGTTGAGAAAATTTAAAGTAAAAAGGGCTTTCAGAATTTGATGTTTTGGGGAATCTCGCCCATCTCCCCCTTTTAGTTTTAAAAGTTGTAATTTTAAGGTAGCATTGGCTCTTTCAATAACTGCTTGACCTTGACTGTTAAATGGAATACCAGTGGAATGATGAATATGGTATAAAGAGAGAAAGGCAGCCAATTTGCAAGAGCAATAAGCAGGGGCATTATCAGTTTTTAATTCAGCAGGGACTCCCATAACTGCAAAGCAAGTAAGTAAATGAGTAACAACAGAGTCAGCCTTTTCAGAGGGTAATGGCGTAGCCCACTGTAAATGTGACCACGTATCAATAGTGTGATGAACATATTTTAAACGACCAAAGGAAGGAACATAAGTTACATCCATTTGCCAAATGTGATTTTGTTGAATGCCTCGAGGATTAATATCTGGACTTAAAAAAGGTGCAATAATAGGAGCACAAGATTAGCAGGCTCTGACAATAGCTTGGGCTTGACGGTGTGTTATAGAAAATCGCCGTTGTAATCCTAAACTATTAGTATGATGTAGGTGGTGCTCATCCTGAGCCCGCTGGACACTGCCAATAAGTAAAGAATCAATCTGACTATTGCCAAAAGATAAGGTCCTGGCAAAGCTGAATGAGAATAATTTTTATAGGGTCAGCACCAAGCAACTGACGAGCTCGATGTCATCCTTTAATAATTAATTCAGCCAATTTATCAATATATGGGTGAATTTTCTTAATGGCTTTATTAGCCAAAAACAGCCACTCCAGAATATTATTATCTTGGTGTAAAACGGCCATTGGTGGATGGGGAGTATGCAAAAGACACAATGAAAGTGGAAGATTGGGTACAATATAATCAAGGTGAGCTTCACTAATTCTATTTTCTACAAATGACAATTCTTCTTCTGCTACAGGGGATAAAGTCCCCATAGGTTGAATACAAGTATTTACAGCTCTAAGATCAGTTAATAAGTGCCAGTTTCCGTTTTTTTTGTTTGTTTGGTTTTTTTTTTTTTGACAAGACAAACACAGGGGAATTCCATGCAGAAGTACTTGGTTCAATATGCCCCTCGACCAATTGTTCCTTAACTAAATTCTTTAAAGCCTTAAGTTTTTCTTTAGATAATGGCCACTGTTCCACCCAAACAGGAGTTGTAGTTTTCCACTTTAATTGTAAAGCTTGAGGCTTGTGGACAGTGGCTAAGAGTTTAAAGGATTGTAGCCCATTTTGAACATCATATTTTTGGCAGCAGAAGAAATGAGGAATGCTTAAAAAGGCACCAAATTGTTGTAAAAGATCACGGCCCCAAAGGTTAATATTAATGGGAACAATATAAAAGAACACTTTTCTTTGTTGTCCTTCAGGTCCTACACAGCTCAGGGGCTCGACACTTTGGTAGACTATAGAAGCAGTACCTAGGCCGGATAGAGGAACCGATACTTGTTTCTTTTTCCAATGATAGGCCATGGAGCCAAACATTATTATATACATCCTCTCCTGTGTCGACTAATCCCTCAAAAAGTATCCCATTAGTTTGCAATGAACATAAAGGTTTTTGATCAGAAACTAAAGTTTCCCAGAAAACAGTTTTCCCAGTACTACCGAGACCTCCTTGACGAGACACATCTCTAGATAAGAAAGGAAAAAAAGGCAATAAAAGCAATTGTGCAATACGTTCTCTTGCCTCTAGGCGCATAAATTGTGAGACTTGTACCATAATAAGGATTTCATCAGTAAAATCAGGATCAATAATTCCTGGGACCACCATTAACCCCCGCATAGCGCTGCTGCTTCGACCTAGTAAAAGTCCTACATGTCCCTTTGGCAAAGGACCACACACTCCGGTAGCCAACTTATATATTCCTCCATTAGGAGATAAAGTATAAGGTTGGACAATAGCTAGGTCAGCAGCGGCACTCTGCTTAGTGGCAGCATAAAGCTGAGAAACTGGGGTGGGGACTCGAGGTCATTCCTTGATGTTGTAAGCCACTGCTCACTGGGTACTGGCATAGGCCTGCATTGTAGTTGTTGCTGCCCCAAGCCTGCGGGCCCCAGTTCCCATTTCCTGAGAGGGGTGACAATACATTCCCACTTTATCAGTTTTTGAATGGCATTCATTGGTCCAATGTCGACCCTTGCCACATTGTTTACACATATCAGATGGTAACCTTTTTTCTTTTAGAGCAGAAGAGCCTAATTTTTTCAGCATTCCTTCTTAAAATGACCGGGTTTCCCACATTGATAACATATACCTTGTTTAGAATTGCCTTTTAAAGCCTTAGAAAGTGCCCCAGCAAACAACTGAGCATTGTAAATAGCTCCTCCAACACCTGCACAAGCCCGAATGTATTCAGCTAAATCAGCTCCACTAGCTTTTAGAGGACGCAGCAATTTTTGGCACTCGGGATCAACACTCTCAAAAGCCAGAGTATCCAAAAGAATTTTAGCAGCAGGGCCTGAACCTACAGTCTTTAATAACAGCATCTTGAAGACGTGCTACAAAATCTGGATACGGCTCAGTGGCTCCTTGTAGGATCTTTACAAAAGGTAAAGAAGTTTTACCCGCTATTTCAACTTTAGTCCACGCTTTTATAAACAAGGCTTTAATCTAAGTGAGAGCAATATCATCTAGGCCTGCCTGAGCATTAAGAGTGGCCTATTGTCCTGAACCCGTAAGCTGCTCTTCAGTAGGTCCTGGGGGATTTCGGGTAGCATTTTTTCTAGCTTGTACCCCCTTGCTTCCTCCCACCACCAACTTTTTAATTGAAGCCATTGTGAACGATCAAGGACAGCCTGTCCCAACGTTTCCCAGTCAATAGAAATCATCATATGTTCTAAAGAGAAGGAATCGAGAAGGCCAAGAACAAACTGTGACTGAGGTCCATAATTAGCATTTCTTTCAAAAATTTAAATTGTAGGGCTGTAAAAGTCACATTCTGGCCACCGTTTGGGAACTGAGCATTGGGACCTAAAGCAGCCCGTGTTATTGGGAATAAATCTAATTCCTTGAAATCATCCTTTTCCTTCGATTCCTTCTTTTCTCCTACAGGAGGAAGAGGCATAGAGAAAACCTGACCTGACATAGGCAAAGAGGTTGGAGGTGGAGGCAAAGGGAAATCCTTTTTCAAAGGAGATGGCAGAGAGATAGGAGAAACAGGAGCAGCGGTACCTTGCAATTTTAACAACTGTTGTAACTTCTCTAAAATGTGCTGCAAATTAGAATTTCCTTCAGATGAAGGAGGCATTAGCTCTTTTTCCAATTCCTTGTCCTCAACAACCAGGGTGTAAATATGTCCCTCTCTAGGATCATTCCTCTCTAAAGCTTCAGATGCCTCACCTCCTGTGGCAGTATCGCCATGCTCTGAGTCAGTTTCAAGTAACTCTAATGCCTGAGTAATGGAACTACACAAAGTCCACAAAGTCAGAGACATCGTTTGCCCCCGCTGATGAGCTCGACGCAGGGCTTTAACCACTTGTAACCATTCCTTTCAATTTAACTGCACTTTGTTTTGATATTGAAACCAATAACAATGTTGTTCAACATGGGCAAACAATCGCTTCAAAGCCTTATGTTCCTTAACTAACGTCTACTCCTATAGACATCAACAGTCCCTGGAGTAACCACAAATATTCAGAGGCCAGAGAGGTGGAATTCCCCTTAATTTTCCCGTGGGTCCCCCTTTCTTTACCTGCCCGGGATGTTCCCCCTCCGGTTCCTTACTCTCGTGGAGCCACGGACCCTGCTCGCTGCGCCAGATGTTGGGGTCCGCGTGTTTCCTAAACAAAGGAATGAACACACAAGACAACACAAGACAAAACAAACATGGCGGCCGCCTCGAATGGCGCACTCCGCTTTATTTTATACAGTCGTTTGTGGAATGTTGCCAAGTCACAAGACACATTGTTGTTTTTCCGTCCTTTCCCTGACTTTCTGGATTTTCAAGATGTTTACATATAAACAGGCCCCCAATGCCCTGCTTTGTTTGCAAGAGCAGGACTTATTGGGAACGCCCTGCTTCGTTTGCGAGAGCAGGACTTATGGGGAACGCCCTGCTTCGTTTGCGAGAGCAGGACTTATCAGGAACATCCTGTTTGTGAGCACGTAGTCCTCTACAGAGGTGAATGAGCAGAAAGGGGGACAGCCACAATGGCCGCGGGTGTGCAGATATTGCAGGACACCCCAGCAGCCCTTTCCATCTTAAGGAGGATGGCCACGGGTGTGCGGATGCTCCCGCGTGACCCAGCCGTCCTTTCCACCTTATAAGGGAATGGCCACGGGTGTGCAGATATTCCTGGGTGCCCCAGAGCCCTTTTCACCTTAAGGAGATTTTCAGTCTCATATCAGTCTCCAAACTATTCAGTGAGGTTGGAGGAGTATCACTGTGGACCAACACTGATTGGCACCAAGTAAGGGCAATTTTATAACCATGTCTCAACCATGAAACAATCAGGTCTTTGGCCATCTGGTCTAAGCTTTTTCTGTAACAAAGTTGGATAATTAAGTTGAACTTTGGTTTTCCAAGGCTTGTTACAGAAACCACATCTTCCTAGGTGTGGCTCTGTGGTGTCACTTGCACACATCAGTAGCCAGGCTTGCCAAGACTCACGGCACGTTACACGTTCACCTGAGAAGGCTGCTCAATCACTGAGGGCTCTGGCATGCTCTGAAATGAATTTGCCACTTCAGCCTACACTCTACTCCCTTGTTTGATTAAAGAAACCCAAAAAGCAGAATTTGTTTTGGCCAATCACGTGCTGACACAACTGCAGAGGTTTTAATTAGAGTACTTTCATTGCATCATAGAAAG
>NW_020257983.1:0-3093 GCF_003255815.1 Theropithecus gelada
CACACAGACTCTCAGGCCTTGTTACCAACGCACAGAACCATTTTCTTAAGTTGAAACACAGTAGCAGAACCTGAAGCCATGTGAACGGTTCCTCCGATCTTACACTTGGAATTCACTTTTTATTACTATGTCTGCTAATTCGGAAGCATATCAATTATACAGAAATCTGAGAATGTAAAATTATACGTTTATAACAGAAAAAACCTTAATACCCCAGAACACATGGCTATGTTTTTCCCTCATGCCCCACCACTGTTTTCTTTGCTTGAAATGGGAAATGACACTTGAATGCGGTTTTCTAGTGACTGTTAGACTGGCATAGTTCTTCAGAGACAGAGGATGTAAAGCACATGGAGAATTTCTGTTTGTGGAATGTGATTTCCCGGTCGCCTCATTCAGGCTACCACCACCTTCCCCTCTGGCCGCCTGCACCGTGGGACGTCTGAGAAGGTCCCTGTTTCATCCTCTGGAAATTCTGAAAAGGAAGGAGAGGAGGGCGTGTAGGGTGTGGTGCATTTGTGTTGGTCCTTCGAGCTTTTATTTGGAGTCTCGGCTGCCTTGGTGGTTCCTGCCTTTATGTCCCTAGGTCGTGGCTTCGTCCTTGTGTCTAACTCACAGGCAGACAGATGGAAAGGGAAGTTGTATTCAGCCAATAGCTTGATCTTATTCTCAAGGCTCAAATCGACTGGGTATTTGGAGACTTCTGTGCAAGTGGACATTTTTGGTTTTTAAACATGGTGTCTTATTTGTACTTCAAATGGGAAACTGGTTCTCTTGGAAAAAATATAGGCATAAAGCTGGTTCTTAAAAAAAAAAAAAAAAGGGAGTGGGTGTGAGAGAGTGGCTTAGAAATTACACCAGTAATGGTCGGGAGTGGTGGCTTACACCTGTAATTCCAGCACTTTGAGAGGAGGAGGCAGGTGAATCCCCTGAGGTTAGGAGTTCCAGACCAGCCTGGTCAACATGGTGAAACCCCGTCTGTACTGAAAATATGAAAATTAGCCGGGCATGGTGGCAGGCACCTGTAATCCCAGCTACTTGGGAGGCTGAGGCAGGAGAATCGCTTGTACCCGGGAGGCAGAGGTTGCAGTGAGCCGAGATCGCGCCACTGCACTCCACCCTGGGCGACAGAGCAGAAACTTCATCTCAAAATAGAAAAACACAAAAAACAAAACAAAACAAAAACCCGGTAATGAAAACCTGATTGCATCATCTGTGATGGAGATGGCGGATTATTTCATTTTTAGTGACAGGATGAATTGGATATGTTTGCAGTATTGATTTGATAAAGGAAATGGTGAGAACCAAATGTGCCGCCCAGCTTGGGCCTCGCCGTTGGCAGAACACTTGGCGGGCAACAGACTGGAGACTCGGAGACCGAGGGGAGAATTCTCACGCCTTTACGCTGGTGCAGTGTGTGCTTCTGGACTCCTGCTGGAGGGAGCTGCCCCTTTGCCTTGCAGGCTTTGGTGCAGTGGAGAACTTAGGACCTGCCCCTCCTGGTACACCTGTGGGTGTGGTGAGCAGTGCCAGGGCTGAGGCACAGGTGTTGAGCCCAGAACGTGGGACGGAAGAGGCTGCACACGCCGGCAGGCGTCTGCTCCAGCAGCCGGGGGTTTCCGCAAGGGGGCGGGGCGTTGATGTTCCTCCTTGAATTTGGGTGGGGAGGGTGTCGTGGGGTGCTGTGTCTGCACTTGTGTTGCTCTGAGGTCAAGTTGTGGCCCCGAGTCCCTGTCCCTCTGCCAAAGTGAGGTTTTGCCCATTTTCAGGTCAGATTTCCCTTGGGTCCGGGTCTCTAGGAGTGGGGGGCAGTCGAAGGAGGCGTGAGCACTGTGGACGCGCGTGGGCCTCTTCCTCTCCCCTCAGCTCCTGGGTTGTGTGTGAAGAGCTGCCCAGCGGAATCACCCTCCTGCCTGGTGTTTCATTCACCAGAAATCGTTCTCACTGTGGACTCTTGAGTCAAATGTAATCCAGGAATGGAACGTGCTGTTGCTGGACGCCACACACAGCATCAGGAGCCTAGTTGGGGATTATATGGTCTTACCCCACACCTTAAAAGTAAAGACTATAGCTGTCAGGCGTCTGAGCCCAAGCCAAGCCATCGCATCTCCTGTGACTTGCACGTATATACGTCCAGATGGCCTGAAGCAACTGAAGAATCACAAAAGTGCAAATGCCCTGCCTGGACTTAACTGATAACATTCTACCAGAAATAAGTGAAAATGGCCAGTACTTGCCTTAAGCGATGATTTTTTTTGTGTGAAATTCCTTTTCCAGGCTCATCCTGGCTCAAAAAGCTCCCCCACTGAGCACCTTGTGACCCCCACTCCTGCCCGCCAGAGAACAATCCCCATTTGACTGTAATATTCCTTTACCTATCCAAATCCTATAAAACGGCCCCACACTTACCTCCCTTCGCTGACTCTTTGGACTTAGCCCGCCTGCACCCAGGTGAAATGAACAGCCATGTTGCGCTCACAAAGCCTGTTTGGTGGTCTCTTCACATGGATGTGCATGACAATAGTTAAGGGGATACTGAAGTCTTTGGCAGCTCCAAGAGCTTTTTCAGTTTGTGTCGGGCCATTGTAGGCAGAAGGAAATGCTTGCTTAGAGAATCTTACAGAAATGTTCGGTGCAGTGCCATTAACTCGTGGAATAAATGTGTAACTTTCCATGGCAGACCTCTGGAAAGAGATGCACTTTGAGTGCACCCTGGCCTACTCGCTGCAAGAATCGGCCGTGTCACCCCGCTTTCCGTGGGTCTGCAGGTGTGCGTGGTCTATTGCCCTGCACTGTGGCCATGGAAGGGAAGATGATCTGGAATGCTGGCGACAGTTATCGGTGTGTGTTGATGTGTGCTGCTTTCTACGGGGGAGAACATTTCTGTTTAATAAACATCTCATCACGACGATGACTGCAAGATATTTGAGTCTCATTCAATAGTGTTTCTGGGTTCCTTCTGTTTTTAATCTGCTTTCTAGCACTAGGCAAGTGAAGACATGGAAAGTAAAAACCCATCGAACTTGTAGAGATATGGTGTTGTGTAGGAGCAGACTGTAGCCTCTGGCTCTGTTTAAAGATTGTAGTAAACCT
>NW_020257983.1:3187-11945 GCF_003255815.1 Theropithecus gelada
CCCAGGCTGGAGTGCTGTGGCCGGATCTCAGCTCACTGCAAGCTCCGCCTCCTGGGTTCCCGCCATTCTCCTGTCTCAGCCTCCCGAGTAGCTGGGACTACAGGCGCCCGCCACCTCGCCCGGCTAGTTTTTCGTATTTTTTAGTAGAGACGGGGTTTCACCGTGTTAGCCAGGGTGGTCTCGATCTCCTGACCTCGTGATCCACCCGTCTCGGCCTCCCAAAGTGCTGGGATTACAGGCTTGAGCCACCGCGCCCGGCCAAAATACCAGATTTTAAGGGAACATGTCAACGTGCCGTAAGATACCAACAAAGTTCCTCACTGAGGTTCGGCGCGGGTTCGGAGGAGCTGGGCCTTAGGTCACCAGGGTCGTCTCTGGGAGCAGATGCTCAGTGTGGGCAATAGTCACTTAGCCTTTCCAGAGCCGAGGAACAGCTCTCTGTGATGGTTTTTGGAACCTGTATTTTGAGTCAGTTTGTCCCACTTGACTCGAAGTTGCCGCGCAATTTCAGACCTTTACCTCCACTGTGCGCTCGTTTTCTTGTCCCCTGATAACTGCCTCGGTTGCCCCGGCCTGACATTTGAGCCTCGTCGTTCATGGACACAGGCTCCGTGGTGGGCCAAAGGCCGCGACTCCAGCTTGCACAGTTCCGTGCCTCTCACCATGGCTTATCACATCACTCCCGGGATCTCCCGTTTAGAGGAAGAGTGTCCCTTTCCTGCAGGCCCTGTGTGGTGTGGAAACCTCCCCTACCTACCTTTCTCCTGTTTGAACTGTACCGTGAAGCTATTTCTGTTCTAGTCAACTGTCAGAATTTAAGGAACAGTGATTTATGTAACTTATCACACGCTTCTCAGCAGTTCTTTATGAATTTCATTCTGTTGTGAAATTATTGCAGTTTCCATGGCTATGCTGGTCTCACGTTGTGGCCTTTGAAATGAATTCCCTTCCCCATTGTGTGTTAAGGTTGTGCCTGGGAGCTGTTGAGGCCTCACCTCTGCTTAGGGCAGTGGCTTTGCTCTCCTGACAAGAGGAAGAATCTTATTTAGAGCATTTCTAATGCGGTTTTTGCTTCCAGACAGAGTTACTTTTTTCAAAGAGACAGCCACTAAAGTCATAAATTATGCTCAGGATGGACACATGGGTCAGCTGACAGAGTGGAGTCCAGAACAGATCCCAAGACGCAAAAGCAGTTCAGTGGAATTTGAGTCTTTTCAACAGATGATGCTGGAATTATGGAACAGCCGTATGCAAAAGAGTGAAAACAGGGAGAAATTCCTGTATGAAAATTAAGGTGGACCATAGCCCTGAATGTAAAATACCAAACTACAAAAGAAAGGGAAATTGTGGAGACCTAGGGTGAGAGCTCTTAGCCATACCATGATCCATAATCAAGGAAGAAAACAAGTAGGTAAGACTCATCAAAATTAAACTTCTAATATAAAAGACACCTCTAGGGAATTGAAGAGACACATTTTCGATAGATGGGGACATGATGTCTATGAACAATGCAGCCGGCAAAGGACTCGTATCCAGAATGCACAGGACTCCCACGGCTCATGACAGAGAACAAACCACCTGACTTAAAAGCGGAAGAGACCTGAACAGATGCTTCGCTGAGAAGGAAGGGAGGATGGCCCGAAAGCATCTGAAATGACCTTCAACATGACTGGTTGCACCGAGATGTGCACGGAAGCCGCAGTGAATTTGTTCACACCCCTGCTGGAGCGCCTGACTAAGGTCTTCCGACAGCCCCAGGTGCTGGTGAGGACAGGCAGTCGGGACTCCTGTGCGATGCTGGGGTTCAGCACGGTGCAGACAGCTTGGCGGTTTCTTACAAAACTGAACTCACACAAACGTCGGGCCCGGTGACCCCAATCCTGGGTATTTACCCTAGAGAAACAGAAGCTGATGTTTAAGAAAAACTGTGCCCAGATGTTAATAGCGCTGTCTATAGTTGCCCAAAACAGGTTACAGTGTGCCATAGCCATCCGTGGAATAATAAATACCCAGCAGCCCCGAGGCCTGGCTGTTGATCACAGGACACCCTAGGTGCACCTCCAAGCACGATGCCCAGGAAATCGTGATTTTGCGAGTGTTTTGCGACAACACTCGCAAAAGACAGACCTGGGGGATGGGAGAACACAGAGAGCGTGGTTGCTGGGAATGGGAGGGTATGCTTATGAGGCCCCGTGAGTGGGTTTGGGGCTGTTGGACTGTTCTGCTTGTGTGATGATGATTATGGGAATATTTGTGCCGAAATTCACAGAACTGAACACTGTCCACTTTACAGTAATTTTTAAAAAGTGGTAATATGCTCATTTTCGGTACTGTTTTTAATGGAAGATGGAGTTTGCAGATGATTTGTCAGGGCAAGCCTGTCTCAAGAGTTTGTAGATGATTCGTTAGGGGTCTGTCTCAGGGCCCTTGGGTTCGGTTGGGTTGGGTTGGGTTGGAAAAGCCTTCTCTGTTGCGGGCAGTAGTATGGGGCATGGAAAGGATATTGCCAAGGAAACACGTAGAATCCTTTGAGGAAACATGTATTTCTAACTTGCTACAAGATAGAATGGGAAATTGTAATGGTTTTGTTTTCTAGAGTCTTGGTAGGATAGGGAAGACAGTGTAATAAAAGCTAATTTTGAAATGAAGAATTTTAAAGATTTTCAACAGCAATAGCTCTAGGAAGTCATCCTGGAAATATTTTTAAAGATGTTCAATAGCAATAGCTCTAGGAAGAGTCACCCTGGAGTTGCTTCTTGAGCATTGGTTTCCTGGCTGTATCTTCCGACTTTCATTTTTAAGTTTTGCTGTGAGTTGGGGATGTGTGGGAATAGCCATCCCCAGGTGTTGGGTAGGAGTGGCCCTGCAGGGGGGTGCATGTGCCCCGAGGCCTGAGGCACTGTTTCAACCTAGCTTGGAACATGGGGACTCTTGTCAGTGGCTGGAGTAAGAGTACCAGCCTGGCAGGCTGGGGGAGCTTCGGGGTGGTCTGGGCACTGTCCTTCCTGCCTGCAGGATGGCAGCTGGAGGAGCTTGAAGACTGCCTGCCTCGTGGCTGTCAGCACAGCAGCCCCTCCTGGCCCTGGAGCAATCTTTGGGTCCATGAGTCTCTGCGCCGGGACTTGCCTCCTGGGACCTCCGCCACTGTGCTGAGGGCCCTGGTGCCACTTTCCCGGTGGGACCCAAGCCTCAGGCAGCTGCGACCCCAGATTCGGTTGCTTTCCCTGCCATCTCATTCCAGCACGAGTGCTCACCTCACTCAATGTAGAGCCTCAGGTTCCTTCAAGATCCCCAGAGATGGAATCTTCCAATTTAACAAGATAGTTGGTGACAAGATTTGAGCGGCACTGATTTAACTCAGCTTCCAGAGTTAAAGTTCCCAAGACACAGTCCTGCTCCTTCCCTGGCCTCATCCTCTGTGGCTGGTGAGGATGCGGGGTTTCCGAAGGGTGGGGCTGAGGCAGGTCAGCAGCAGGGGGATGACTCATTATTGATCGCTCAATGCCTTGAGGATAACTAGGATTAATGACCTTTATAGGCCTTTAGGTTTGGAGTATATATATGTGTGTGTATATATATACATATTTAAACGAAGTGGACACGGTTATCACTGCATTTTTCTGACATGAAACTTGGAGAGCAGAGGGTTTAGGAAATTCCTGAAGCCACACTGTCAGCGGGACTCGGGTGGTCTGGCCTTAGACCCTGCACTGTTTGCCCCTCACCACGCTGTCAGCAGACCCGGGTGGTCTGGCCTTAGACCCTGCACTGTTTGCCCCTCGCCACGCTGTCAGCAGACCCGGGTGGTCTGGCCTTAGAACTCACGCTGGTCGCCCCTCCCTGCCACGTTGTGGGGTTTTTCCTGCTTCTGGGCAGCATTTCATAGCTTGTGAAACAAGACCAAGACTTACTATGAGTGGATATGCCATTATCTGAGATCCAGAACGTTTCCTGGACCTGGCGTTGCCGATGTCACGTAAGGGAAGGTAAAAACATTTTCATTGTGGTCACTGGGGCTCCTGAAATGGTATTTTTCCCAGTGAAAGTTTACTCATAAAAATCTATTAATACTATGTGAACAGGAAGAAATGTGTTGGGCTCTAGTTAAATGTCTCAGAGCCACAGAAGTAAATGAGGGCACCTTCCGAGCACAGCCTCCCGGAGGAGGCCAAGGACGTTTGCCTGGAAGGTTTGCCATGAAGCAGGACTTGGGCAGGGCTGGTCTGCCTGGAGAGGCCTCTGCCATGATGTAGGTTAGTTGAAGTAGTTGATGGGTGGTGGCGTGAGGTCAGTGGTCCCCGAGGAAGCCCCCAGCAAGGCCGGTTTCCGTGGGATGGAAAACTGCCATTCAGTGGCTGTAATCCTGGCTTCACGGGTCTGACATACAATCCTGCACTTGGATACTTGGATCCCAGCCAGGTCAGATGGCCCTGAAAGGACATTCGGACTGTGACGGCTGCACCCATTCTCAGCATCTGTAGGGTCTCCTATGTATGTGTATGTTTCCATTTTCTTTCAGCACAATTTCTCCCAGTGAAGTCGTGAGAAATAGAAGGAAAGGTGGAATGAAGATGTGATTGAGGAAAGTGTGGTGTGGTCTTCGACCTTATTTTGCCTTGGTTGGTGCTCAAGAACTCCACCTGACCTCAGAGCTGAGCGTTTCTGCCAGGAAGTTCTGTCTTTTATCCTGCCTCGAGGCCTGTTGAGACACTCCAAGAAGCTTTGTTAACAAATTGCCTTTTGCTTTTACAGCAGTTAGATATATTTGCAGCAAAACAAAGGAATAACCCCCCAATATGGTGATTAAATGCATTTAAGTATAGATAACATTCAGTCTTGAAGGGCCTAGGATTTTAATCATCTTTGGGTCATGTAACAAGTGGTGTTGGTGATTAAAATCTCCTGACAGCTTTGTTCTGCCACGTTCCTCAGTTTTGAATGATGATCTTCCTGGTGTTGTACCTTGGAGGGGCGTTTGTGTCAGTAGAGAGCAGAGTGGTGGTTCCCAGAGGCTGGGAAAGGACAGAGGTGAGGCCCCTGAAGGACACTGGTCTTCCTGGTTTAGGGGTTTGGGGCTCAGTCACCTTCCTGTGTCCATGTAAATTATACCCAGGATCATTTTCACTCGCCCCACTTTAGTTGAGCATTGGAGCTTCAGGATGTGTATGCCCACGTCACCTGGGCCGTGATCCTGGAGTTGGGTGAGACTGATTCCTGGGTTTATAGAATTACTCTGGGATTATTGAAAACAGAAGCACTTGAGGCATTCATAATGCTATTTCCTGAACATAATTTATGTTCAGTTCTTCAGAGACATTTCTCTGAGGAAGCATCTATAATTTTTGTTTTCTGTCACTCAGTGCTAGAAAGAATTGTGCAACACTCAAGTGAGTGGCATTATTCCCCTCCCTCCACCATGCAAGCAAGATTAATGGTACCTCTGGCTCCCCTCAATCTTCTGGTCTGCAGGGCACCTGGCGTGGCAGTGTGCTGCCTTCTGTCTTCTTTTTGGGGAGAATTAGTCGTGTTTGTGTGTACTGCTCAGCTCAGCCTGGTGCGGTTGTGTGGGTGAGGAGCTTGGATGCTAGGTGACCCTCCCAGGCCTGCCTCCCACCTCCCTAGGCCTTTTTCTAAACTGACAGATAAACAGTGTGTTTTGGAAGAGGACAGCAGCAGGGCAGGAGAGAGTTTGTTCAGACTTTCTCCTTGCACTGACGTTTGAGCCTTCATCCAGCCTGGGTCCTTCTACAGAGCTGCCTTTGTGTGTTGCAAACCATTCCCTCCCAGGAACCGTGCTTTCAGAGGTTTGGAAATGTGACTTAACTCATCTTCAATTTAAAGCGTACTCTTAAATTTTAGTGTTGAAACTGATGTATTTTATGGCCTTTATTTGATTTCTCTTGATTTTTTTTCCCCACATGAGACATGGCATCTTAAGGGAGACAGCCTGTTGTTGGCCGCCTTTCCTAAGGATGGAAGTGAATTCTGAAAGCCCTTTATGTAGGCAGCGAAATAATCAGGGAACCGTTATTATAGCTATGCCTGTCCATGTAAAGCGAGCACGACTCATAAGTAGAAAAAAGTGCAGCCCGGGGCCAAGGTGAGCCCTAATGCTGCCTGTGCCTCACCTCCCTGCCATGAGGAACGGAAGTGCAAGCGCAGGTGGTTGAGTTAGCCTCCAAGCCCAGCCTGCACCCCCCTCACATCCCTCTGCATTTGCAGGGGCACAGGCCGTGCTTCCACCCCTCGCTCAGTGCCAGGGCTGATGCGTCAGGAACAGGGGGTACTGTCTGCCCCTTGCTCGGTGCCAGGGATGATCTGTCAGGATCCCTCGTGCTCATCTGGTCCTCATGTCTTCATCACCAGCCTCCTGCTGGTAACGGGCTTGTTATTACCTTGGTATGTGTTGTGGGGCGGTGCTCAGTCCTCCGAGGGAGGGAATCGGCCCTTAGCCGATTCATATTCAACAGGACCGGGAAATGGGTTCTTGTTCCATGTCCTGGATCCCAGGAAGCCCTTGCCCTGGACCCTGTAATGCCCGGGGTCTTCCTGAGAAACGCTGGTGCCACTGGAGCACAGCCCGGCCCCCTCCAGTTTCTCCGCTTTGTAACTGTACTTGTGTTTAGCAGGTCGTCCAGGACTTAGACGCTGCTTGGTGTGAGCCAGGTTTTGTGTAGAAAGAGGACAGATCCGAGCTAGCAACCAACCAGCCCAGAACCATCTTTTATGCTTCCAGATTCTGTGGCCAAAAACTCACCCGTGGACATTGAGGGTGATGCGTTTCTGCTCCAAGACATCTGTGGACTCAGCTGGAGGGATGCAAAGGATGTGGAGCCCCTCTTCACTCCTGGCCTGGGCTTGGACCTGCTGTGCAGCCTCTCAGTGGCACCAGGGCCCCCTTGTGTCACAGTGGCCTCGGGTTGTTGGCACTGCTCCAGGATGTCCCAGGCTTCATGATAGTAGGGCCTGCTTGTGCCATGGCGGCCTCGGGATGGTGGCACTGCCCCAGGGTGTCCCAGGCTCCAAGGCCAGTGTTCCGTCCAGCGAAGGGAAGTTGTACTGTAAGGTCTGGTCTCGGAAGGTGCTTGGGGTCCTATCCTTCAGAGCGGTCCTACACTCACCACAAATCAAGCCAGGGGAGGCCCTGCCAGAATTTGCAGCTGTGTTTCAGGTTGTTCCACAAGGCCTCTTTTATTTTGGGCTAGTCAGGTATATAATTCTTATTCTCTTTGGTTTTTTTGAGACTGGCAAAGAAAAAAAACCTTTTTGTTGCCCAGGCAGTGATGTGAGCACAGCTTACTACAGCCTCAACCTCCCAGGCTCAAGCGATCCTCCTGCCTCAGTCTCCTGAGTAGCCAGGACCCACAGGCACATGTTCCACGTGTCCCCATGCCTGACTTATTTTTGTATTTTTTGTAGAGATGGAGTTTTGCAATGTTGCCCAGGCTGGACTCAAACTCCTGGACTTAAGCAGTCCAGCTGCCTCAGCCTCCCAAAGTACTGAGATCACAGGCATGAGCCACCGTGCCTGGCCAAGTGTGTTTCTAATTTCAAAATTAAGAGGACCCAGCGTCAGTTAATGACGTCTCTATTGGAACATGCTGCTTATAGTACATTAGGAAAAATCATCCAGAACTTGGAAAAGGGGATGGACAGACACAGCCCTTCGAGGTTGTCCGATGAACCCCTGGGGGTCTTTTTTTTTTTTTTTTTTTTTTTTTGAGACGGAGTCTTGCTCTGTCACCCAGGCTGGAGTGCAGTGGCCGGATCTCAGCTCACTGCAAGCTCCTCCTTTCGGGTTCACGCCATTCTCCTGCCTCAGCCTCCCGAGTAGCTGGGACTACAGGCACCCGCCACTTCGCCCGGCTAGTTTTTTTGTATTTTTTAGTAGAGACGGGGTTTCACCGTGTTAGCCAGGATGGTCTCGATCTCCTGACCTCGAGATCCGCCCGTCTCGGCCTCCCAAAGTGCTGGGATTACAGGCTTGAGCCACCGCGCCCGGCCACCCCTGGGGTCTTTAACCATCTGGAGGGATGTACCATGTCAGACTCACTATTGTCGACCGGCTGAAGCCCAGGTTTCATGAGGTTATGTGTCAGCTTGTAGTACTTTCTCTGGCAGAGATGCGAGTGACTTCTGCTCAGTGAGAGGCTCATCTCAGGGACTTCATGGCCTGAGGGATGGCAGCCTGTTTGAGCTGATCGAGCAATCTCGCGCTACCCTTATTTTGTGAAACGCCTATGAGTGACTTCTCACACGGTCTTTGAAGCGGCTTCATGCCCGCGCTCCTTGGTAATGATCGAATGCTTTTTTTGACCCCTCGTCCCCTTTCTTTGGGGTGTTCCAGTCTCAGTTCTCATGTGTTCTGCTTCTGCAGGAATTTCTGAAGCTGCTGAGTGTAGAAAGCACTGAGGAGGCTGTGCTCCCACCCCTGTGAGTCTTCCAGGCATCCTCTCCCCTTGGCGAGGCGGCGTCCATGGCACACCGAGGAGGCTGTGCTCCTGTCCCCCGTGAGTTTTTCAGGTGTCCTCGTCTCCCCTCCAGGGGGACAGGAGGAACCTTTCAAACCCTTCTTAAACTTGTTTTCATGTCTTTGTTTTAACAGATTTCTTTGCATCGTCTCCCTTATCCAGAAGTGAGGGTGAATGCTGAGTTATTCACGGGAGTCAAGAAACCACACGCAGCCCAAAGTGACGTTTGTTTCCCTGAAATGATTTGTGTGTGTTCACCTTAAAATGCAACTCAGTAAAACAGGTGT